>NC_080164.1:12663371-12963371 GCF_950295315.1 Erinaceus europaeus | reverse complement strand
TTTTTTTTAATTTGATAATGCAGAGAAGTGAAGAGTGAAGAGGGATGGAGAGAAGAAGAGGTAAAGAAAGACCCACAGCATTGCTTCACCACTAGAGAAGCTTCCTCCCTGCAGGTGGATTTGAACCTGGATTTTTGAGCATGATAATGTGTGTGCTCTACTGAGTGTGTACAGCTTAGGGACACTTCTAATTCAAGTTCAAAGTACAGGAGTCCCTCCTTATCCACCATGATTTGATTACCAAGAGTGAACTATAGTCTAAAAATACACTCTCAAAATAAAGTATTTTGAGAGTGAATATATATATATATCCATGCTTAATAATCAATGTATTCTACTGGTATTAATGATTATTGTTACTCTCTTACTGAACCTACTATATTAATTAAAATTCTCATAGATATTCCAGCCAGTTGGTGCCTAGAGCACTGGACTTTAAAGTCTGAAGTTCTGACTGAGATCCCAGGTATCCTATCAGTCAGAATGATGCTCTGATCCTCTCCCTGTATTGCATCTCTATCATTAATAAATAAGTGCACCCATTACAATGTTCCCAGGTATGTGTGTATAGTACCAAGCTTACATTACATAGAGGCCAATGCTATTTGTGATTTCCGGTATGGGAGCTGTCTTTGAATGTATCTCAGAATAGGTATGGGGGGCTCCAGTATCTGTGTTTGCCTAGCAAAATTATCAGTTGAGAACTGAAGGTAGCTAGAAGCATCACGTGTGACACCAGAGACTGGAAAGTAAGTAGGAAAGTTAGAATTAAATGGAAATAGACACAGGGGCTGGGTCCACGTCCCCCCACCCCCCTCATTCTCCCATGCACTTTGAAGAGTTGAAACACAAAGGGGGGTTTGTTCTGTTGTGTTTCTTAAGTATTTGTTCCCCCTCTCAGAGACCTTTGGCTTTGTTCTGGGATAATTATTTAGTAAAAGGTCTTTCTAACTCCATTCCATTCTTTCCAGCTCCAGAGCTATTTCACACCTCAGGGCTGCCAACCCCTGCTAATCTGCTGTTTTCTGAGGCTCATGCATAGGGAGGTCAATGTATCCTTGAACTCCAAGGGTCTTTACTTGCTTCAGGGAAGTTGGTGGGGCCTAGGATTTGCATGCCTGAGGCTCCAGATTTTACCCTAGGTTCTGTGAGTTCTGGAATTAATGCTCAGGCTTCTCTCTCTTCTCATATGAAACTCCATCTCATAGGAAGCTCAAACAAACAGATCTGTCCTCCAGTGCCAGTTTTCTGAGTTCACTGTTGTTGTTTTTTTTTTAATATTTATTTATTTTCCTTTTTGTTGCCCTTGTTTTATTGTTGTAGTTATTATCATTGTTCTTAATGTCATCGTTGTTGGATAGGACAGAGAGAAATAGAGAGAGGAGGGGAAGACAGAGAGGGGGAGAATAAGATAGATACCTGTAGACCTGCTTCACCACCTGGAAAGTGACTCCCCTGCAGGTGGGGAGCCGGGGCCTCGAACCAGGATCCTTACGCTGTTCCTTGAGCTGTACACCACCTGCGCTTAACCCACTGTGCTACTGCCCAACTACCCTGAGTTCAGTGTTTTATCATCAACTATGTCTGAGTAGCAGTTGCTGTTTCTAATTTGATAATAGTCACTTTCATGTGATGCTGCAATTTAAAGATGTTTTTGGTTAACTGGCTTTGGGGATGAGGTTGAACTCAGTCCCAGGATCTTTATGGCACCTGGTCAGAACGTCACTTTGGGAGATATTTGGATCCATACACTTATCTCTGTGAGATGTGTCCTTGGATGTGAATCTAGACAGAAAATAATGAAAAAGCTGGTTGTCTTTTGAAACAAGTGTAATTACTTGTTTATATATTTATTTTTTATTTACGTATTGATGTACGTATTTGATATGCCAGGGCCTTTAGCTTGTGAAATTTTACTACTCCAGGCAAGTTTTCAGTGAGAGACAGACAGACAGACCATAGAAATACATCTTCCCTGGTGCCACTTTACCTGTGGTGCTGAGGCTTGAACCTGGGCTTCTTGTGTACCCTACCCAGTGAACTCTCTCTCTCTCTCTCAATCTCTCTCTGACTCCCCAAGTCTAAGGTTTTTTTTTTTTTTTTTCCTCCAGGGTTATTGCTCGGCTCGGTGCCTGCACCATGAATCCACCGCTCCTGGAGGGCATTTTTCCCCCTTTTGTTGCCCTTGTTGTTGTAGCCTCCTAGTGGTTATTATTATTGCCATTGTTAATGTTGTTCGCTGTTGGATAGGACATAGAGAAATGGAGAGAGGAGGGGAAGACAGAGAGGGGGAGAGAAATATAGACACCTGCAGACCTGCTTCAAGGCCTCTGAAGTGACTCCCCTGCAGGTGGGGAGCCGGGGGCTCCAACTGGGATCCTTAAGCCTATCCTTGCGCTTTGTGCCACATGAGCTTAGCCCTCTGCACCACTGCCTGACCCCCTTTTTTTTCATTTTAATGAAAGTAAGACCCAATGAAGAAGTTCCTTAGAAGTAAAGGCTATGCCTGAGTTACTGAATGTTCAAAAATTTTAAACTATGAAAGAAACAATATTGCATTCACTGTAAAAAGGTGAACGAATAAAGTATTATTATTATTATTACTGTTATTTTGCCTAGTCAGGACATAAGATTCAGCTCTACTTCTCTCTGTCTCTCCCTTTCTGTCTCTTTCTCATGATACACACAGAGAGAGACAAGCAACTACATGCCTTCCCCTCCCCTCCCTGATAATCCCCCACCCACCTTGTAGAGAGCTGAAGGTTTACTTTCCAGAAAGATTAAACCAAAAGAAGTAAGTGAGGTCAAAACAAATGTGAAACAGGGTAGGAGTGAGAACATTCACTGAAAAATGAATCACTTTTAGGTAACCATTTGAGGGGAACATTAGTCCATTATGTTTAAATTTTGAATTTTAAAATCACCATTAGTTGAAAGTCTCGATAGTGTTATTCAGTCATACAGTTTATCATCAAGACTAATTTAATACTCATGAAAGCGTATTCTGCCTGAAAAATTACTTACCTGGCTTTGTGTTAGTTTTCTGAATAAAAGGTTCTGAGACACCTAGTGTCTTTTATACTGAAGACTTACAGCAATAGCATAAGTATTTGATGCAAAGCTAGTTCAATGTGAGAATATATTCTGGCTACATACTTACGTAGCATGATAAATGTGCACATATGATGTTTAGTAGAGGCATTACAGTTAAAATTGGTGTCTGAAACCAAAGGAATTCAATTCAAATCTATGCTCCAACAGTGGCTCGCCAATTCATCTCATAGTAAATTTCTTCATATGAAGTTGGGGCTATACTAACACATACCTCATAATATTATTATAAGTATGAATTAGATTAAATTTATAATTAAATTAAATATATAAGACACTGAGAACAGATTCTGATACACAACGAATTTTCCAAAGATTTTAAACTAAATTTGCTATACTAATCGATAAACAAAATTTCACATGTACAATGCATTCTGAAATGCATATGTGGGTTCTTTGAGAATGAATTGTAAACCATGACAACAGTGTTGGCTATTGTAATATTTAATCTTTTATCTTTGTGTATGAATTGGGTTATCAAGACCTTAGTTAATGTATTTTCTCAGTTCATAAGAGATAGTATTGTATGTTTAAATTAATTAATTAAATAGTCTAAGTATGGTGACCTGGATTGAACCTCTGATAAGCTTTTTAACCCTGGGCATATTCCTTAGACCTCAGGTCTTACTCTCTTGACCTGGAAGGGAATTATGATAGTAGCCAACTCAAACTGTTGCTGGAAAAATTAAGCAGGAAATGTAGTAAAAACTTTCTTCACAGGTCTTACAAATGACATGTCCAATGAATGTTTCAAGTTCAACCACCTGAGGTCATGACCTTAGTCAGCCTATAGAGGCCAAGTCCATATCAGTTGGACTAATGCTTTTTGAGAAGGCACAAAAATGGTCGCAGAAACCTCACATTGCCTTTGGGGATGCGGGCATACAAGTGGTTTAAAGCTGTTGATTAGTATCTATGTCAAGAGATAACACAGACTTTCAGGACACCTGACATTGCACAGTGTAAAAGAACCTGGGGCTTCCTGTACAGACTGGGTCTACACAAAAGTCAGAATTGCAAAGAATATATCCCCTATGCATAGTTTCTCATTTAAGTGTGTATGATGCTAACACAAATGGTATTATAAGGAGGAGGAGGGAGAAGAAATGCTGATATTTGCTTAGCTAATAAAATAATGTTGCTAAAACAAGTGCTATCTAGGAAATAAAGATGGCTTTCCTTGGGGGGAATCATAACCACTTATACTTGTCATTATAGATGAAATTCCTTTCTCCGCCCCCCTCCTGACGCCTTCCCTCCCCGCCCTTCCCCTCTGCACCTCTTCTCTTTCTCTTTTTTCCCCACCAGGATTATCACTGGGGGTTTGTGCTTGCATAATTCCACCACTTCCTACAGACTATTAAAAAAAAAAAAACAGATATTAAGAGCGAGAGAAATAGAGAGAAGAAGAGAGGCTACAGCACTGTTCTACCACTCACAAAACTTCACCTATGCAGCTGTCCTTATGTGGTGTCCAGAGGCTTTAGCCCAGGTGTCCATGCATGGTAAAATTTATGCTATACCAAGTGAACTGTCTCCAGACACACTCCAACTGATTTTAATTAAGACTACATCTTCTTAAAAATATTTTGTTTCTCTTACTTTCATGAGAGGGAGGGAAGGAAGAAGGGGGAAAGGAGGGAGAGGGAGAGGGACGGGAGAGGGAGAGAGAGAGAGAGAGAGAGAGACCGACCAGAACATCCTGGGGTGACCCTAAAAGGTCCCAGATGAGACCTGTACACACTGTATCCTGGGTTGTAAGACATGTTCCTGGCATAATCTTCTAAGGGACAGTGAGGATGACTACTTTCCATCTTTGTATAAGTACCTCGCTCTAACCGATTGCGCAATTGGAGCTCCTACTTTCCATCTTTGTTTGAAAGGAAACACCATCTCTTCTTCCAAGTTTACCAGTCTGCAAATGTTCCTTAAAAGGCAGTGTGGAAATAGACCCATGTATTCTTTTAGCCAATGAACTTAGAATTTGGGACCTCAGAAATGAAATATTTTTTTATTATTATTGAAGAAAGGAAACATTAACAAAACCGTAGGATAGGAGGCTTACAACTCCACATAATTCCCACCACCAGGTCTCCGTATCCCATCCCCTCCCCTGATAGCTTTCCCATTCTCTATCCCTCTGGGAGTATGGACCCAGGGTCAAAGTTATCCCAATTACCAAATAATGTGATGATAACAATAACTATCTATTGTCTTCTTGAACCCTAAGACAGCAGGAGCCTCAGATTTCCACAATAGGGCCTATATTTCCCCCAGTCCTGGAACCTTAGGTTGGGGCCCACTTTCCTGCATGCTTCTCTCAATTCATACCAAATAATATTGCATCCACCAATCACAACCTAATCAATGCAACAAGTGCCACCCCAGCATGCTTCACTTCAGACTGTGTCCAGAGACTTCAGGTGTGGAATGACAACCCTTCAGCTTCATCACTTGGGTGAGACCTTTCCTTTCATAGTATTCTCTAATTCCATTCCAGGTGGTCTACTCCCCAATAAAGTCCCCAAACCTAGATATAGACCAGGTCCCCTGAGATAGAGCATATGTTCACATGTGTCCATAAACCAGGGCAAACTATATAGCTGAAAGCAGAAGTACACAAGAATCTGCAGTGAGTACCCCCCAACACTTCATCTGCACTATTGCAGCCTTTATGTCCATGATTGTTCAACAATTTGTTTGGCTTTGTATGTTAACTCTCTTTTCAGCCACCAGGTTCTGGATGCCAGCATGATGCTGATCAGACTTCCCTGGACTGACAACCCCATAAATGTGTCCTGGAGCCCCACTTCCCCAGAGACCCACCCTACTAGGGAAAGAGAGAGGCAGACTGGGAGTATGGATCAACCAGTCAATGCCCATGTTCAGCGGGAAAGCAATTCCAGAAGCCAGACCTTCCACTGTCTGCAACCCCCACATGTAATTACATCTTTAGCTTTTCTTAATTCTCTTCAAGGTCATATTTCAGCCAGCAATTACAAGGGTGAAACCCAACAATATGACTTTCACCAGATGTAGAAGTGATCAATAATCTTAAAGCTCTGACAAGTTTACCCAGAATGTTTACTAATCATGTTACTATGTTTTGTATGACAGAAGACTCCCATGCTACAGAGAAGAAATCTTTAGACAAGACCTACCAGTGTCTGTTTTCCCTCTTCTCTAAGTAGCCCCAGGGGAGCTGTGACTAGCTTCTCCTATAGGGACACTGTCAGGAATCTTTGTTTTACAGAATTTCATGGACCAAAGACCAAAAGTCAAGTTCCCACTCTCAGTTCAAGAAGGAGACTCAAACCAGTCTTTTGAACTAAGTTGACTACAGCGCATTCTCTTTTCTTAGCTTGAGTGTTGTTTCCTAGCAAAGAGAGCAGCAACCCCTGAGAGCCAATGAGGGAGGAGAGATGTCTGTTGAGTCAAGCAGGGGCATTTATCATCTCTAAGTCACCTTACCTGAGATGGTTATTGTTACAGATCAATTTTCTTTATGAGATTTGATGACCAATAAATGTAGGAAGAGTTTGTGCAGCTTCCCCCACCCCCAGCCCAAAAGGTTGTATAAATCTTGAGCTGCCTGACACTTGTCTCTCTTTACCATAGTAACTGAATCTCACTCTTGATCCCAGATGCCTGTTTGCTTCTTTTATTTTAAGCTGTTGTCATTCTGGTTTCTCTTCACAAGGTATCGATAATTAATTGTATCAACTCAACTACTTTAATAAAACTGGTCATCCACAAAGCAAATATGTATTGCTTAATTTTCATTTTGAGAGTTGATAACCACTGAAAATTAATCATCCGTAGAAAGGGAACTAAGAAGCACTTCTAATCTCTGAAAAGACTGCTAGTCTATTAGAGTTATGTGCTATAATCAATTCACATAAACCTGTATAATTTATAAGCTCCAAATTAGATCAGCTATCTATTAGGCCTCATAAAAATGAAAATATATTAATCAGATTAAAAAAAATTAAGAAGAAAATTAGAAAGAAGTAGAATGTGATACCCCCCAGAAGAAGGAGGTATGGCAATTTCTGGTCGTAGCTGAATGGGCTAAACTGGTTTCCTCTATACAAAGTCATATGATTTTTGCTGAGAGTTCTCTGTAGTTTGTTTCTAAACGCTGTGGAAAGGTGTCCTCTAAGTAATCATATAAAACCCAATATGCACGGGCATATTTATTTACATCCTGTAAGAACTTAAGAGGAAAGAACACAGGTTGAGTCCATTTTTGCATGTCAAGTATGTTGCGGAGATTGTATTGTGGTATGTCCACTGCCTGAGTTATAGACATCATTAATACCACTTTATCTAGGGCTTCAAAATGAAATAAACACTGGAGACATTTTTACTAATCTCACAAAACCATCAATATTTGAAAGCTAGTGAAGTTTTAATGCTAACTAGGAGATCTAGTTTCACTTTTATGCTGTATTCCTTCATTTTCTCCTTCTGCCCATTAGTTCTGCTCATCAATTTCACCTGAAACAAGCTTCTTTTTAACAATTCTTTAATATTTATTTATTTACATATTCATTTATGTATTTTTATTGATTTAGTATATAGATCAACAAGTCCATAGGATAAGAGGGGTACAGTTCCACACAATCCCCACCAACAGAGGTCCACATCCCATCCCCTCCATTGGAAGTTTTCCTATTCTTTATCTCTCTGAAGGATGGACACAGGATCATTTAGGGGAGCAGAAGGTGGGAGCAGCTGTAATTGATTCTCAGCTGGGCATGGACATTGGCAGGTTGATCCATATTCCCAGACTATTTTTGTCTTCTCCTAGGAGGGTAGGGCTCGGGTGAGGTGGGGTTCCAGGACACAGTGATGAGGTTGTCTGCCCAAAGATGTCAGGATGGCATCACAGTAGCATCTGCAACTTGGTAACTTAAAAGTATTAAGATATAAAGCAGAACAACGTGTTTAATAATTAAGGACCTAGAGATAAGAATAGAGCAGATGAGATTCGAGTTCTCCAAGTTGGAAAAGGTTAGTGGGTCTATTTTTTAAAATATTTATTTATTCTCCTTGTTGTTGCCCTTGTTGTTTTATTGTTGTAGGTATTATTGCTGTTCTTGATGTCATTGTTGTTGGATAGGACAGCTAGAAATGGAGAGAGGAGGGGAAGATAGAAAGGGGAGAGAAAGACAGACACCTACAGATCTGTTTCACCTCTTGTGAAGCAACTCCCCTGCAGGCAGGGAGCCGGAGCTCCAACCTGGATTCTTACTCAGGTCCTTGCGTTTTGTGCCACATATGCTTAACTTGCTGGCTACCACCCAACTCCCAATGGGTCTATTTTAAGTATATTTCAAGGGTCCTATGACTACTAATTTTTCTCTGAGCCCGAAATCTAACATGCAGGTGAGCTGAAGGTATTATCTGGGGAGATGGTGTCAGAGTTGGAAATAGGACTAGAAAGCTGGATCAGGGAAGTTGGGCAGTAGCATAGTGGATTAAGTGCACATGACAAAAAGTGCAAGGACCTGCATAAGGATCCTGTTTTGAGCCCCTGGCTCCCCACCTGCAGGGGAGTCGCTTTACAAGTGGTGAAGCAGGTCTGCAGGTGTCTATCTTTCTCTCCCCCTCTGTCTTCCCCTCCTCCCTCCATTTATGTCCTATCCAACAACATCAATAACAACAACAATAATAACTATAACCATAAAACTAAGAGGGCAGCAAAAGGGAATAAATAAATAAATACTTTAAAAAAAAAAAAGGAAGCAGGAGTCAGGCGGTAGCGCAGAGGGTTGTGGCGCTAAGCGCAAGGACAGGCATAAGAATCTTGGTTCCAGTCCCATACTCCCCATCTGCAGGTCTGCAGGTCTGCAGGTGTCTATCTTTCTCTCCCCCTCTCTGTCTTCCCCTCCTCTCTCCATTTCTCTCTGTCCTATCCAACAACAATGGCATCAATAACTACAACAATAAAACAACAAGGGCACAAAAAGGGAATAAATAAACACATATTTAAAAAATTTTAAAAAGGAAGCTGTATCCTGGTAGACAGTAGCTCCCAAATATGGGAAGTATGTATAAATTCCATTGACTGCTGTAAACTCCAGAGATCTAATCTGGGGCTTATATTCAGCAAAGGAGCCTGTATAACCTGTAGGTCTGGGCTTGCATTCTGTGGCCATAGCTAGTAACATTCTAAGTTGTACTCATTTCAGGATCCTCCTTTCTCGAGTGGCACAGTATGATGGTCCAGCCTTCCTTCTGAGAGTGGGGTGGTCCCTACTATTATTTGAACCAGACTTCTATTGAACCACCAGAAGCAGCAAATCACCTGAAAGGATGACCACCAAGGACAATACTCGTAATAGTAACAATGAAATGACATTTGTAAAAGAATTCTGCTAATAGTAACAGAGAGTAGGGTAAGGTGTGTGAAATACCCATTTCTTTCTTCTTTTTTTTTATTTCTTTATTGGGGAATTAATGTTTTACATTCAACAGTCAATACAATAGTTTGTACATGCATAACAATTCCCAGTTTTCCATATTTCTTACCAGTTATAACTTTATGGTATTTAGAGTAATAAACGCATCCAAGTGGGATTTTGTTAATCCCTTATGTGTTGCTTTTGTCATTAGGAATATGGGAATCCCACCTGCCAGGGGCAGGGTGGGGAGCTTCACTAGGAGTGAAGCAGTGCTCTAGGTGTCTCTCTTTCTCTTCTCTATGTTTTTTCCCTCTTAATTTTTTGCTGTCTTATCCAATAAATAAATAAATATTTTAAAAAGAAGAAAAATCATGATCTCAGTAGGATCAGGAAAGGGACTTGAAAACTGGAATGCTTCGGAGTCGGGCGGGAGCACAGCTGGTTAAGCGCAGGCGGCACAAAGCGTAAGGATCTGCATAAGGATCCCGGTTCGAGTCCCTGGCTCCCCACCTGCAGGGGAGTCGCTTCACAGGTGGTGAGGCAGGTCTGCAGGTGTCTGTCTTTCTCTCCCCCTCTCTGTCTTCCCTCCTCTCTCCATTTCTCTCTGTCTTATCCAACAACAATAATAACTACAACAATAAAACAAGGGCAACAAAAGGGATTAAATAAATAAATGAAGGGAATAAATAAATATTAATAAAAGAAAACTAGAAGGGGGATCAACAATTTATTTGTTATTTATTTTATTTTAATTTATTGGATAGAGACACCAAGAAATCAAGAGGGTAGGGGACATATATGGAGAGAGAGAGAGAGAGAGAGACCTGCAGCCCAGCAACACCACATGGTCCTCCCTCTCAATTTCTCTGTCTCTAACCAGTAAATAATGTTTAAGAAAGGAAACTAGTAACATACATATTCTTATTTTAAAAAATCACAGAAAACTAGGAATAGAAGGAAACATCATCATCTACAAAATCCTAGTAACTAACAGCACATTTAACAGTCAGTGACCCAACTGTCTCCTCCTAAGATATAAAGCCAAGGCTGTCTTCTCTGACCAGTCTCAACCAATACCACACTGAATATCTCAGCAGTGTAACAAATAAGAAGAGTAAATGAAAGGCACCTAGATTATAAGAGAAATGATGAGATTCTATTTACGGGTGATAGGAAAGCTTATACACAAGACCTAAAGAGTCTATAAAGAGGCTATTAGAGCCAATAGGTGCTTGAGCAAGGTTTCTGAATACAATAATAATACTGGAATAGTCTATTCTATTTTTACATAGTAATGATAAACAGCTTGAAATACAAAGTTAAATTCACACAATATCCAACACATGAAAGAGTTAAACATAAAAGTTATCACAATATGTACTAGTTTTGTACCTGGAAGAGACAAAGTACTGATGGAAGAAAGCAAGTAAGTTCTAAATAAATGGAGAAGTATGGTTTTTTAAAATTGTTTGAAAGGCTTAGCATTGATAAATTGTCAATTATACTGAAATTCATATATAAATTCAGCATCAGTCATCCTAGTCAAAATCCCCATAGGACATTTGCATACTTTGGCATACTAATTCTAAAATTAAATTAGTATGTGTGAGAATTGAAATATGTAAAATAGTTTGGAAAAAGAAAAATGGCATTGAAGGAGTCAAGCTATTCTATATTAGTATTTTCTATAAGACCACAGTAACTAAGACAGATTAACATTGGGGATAGTGTAGAAACAAATCAAAGAACTAAAATAGAATTCCCCAAATAGACACTGCATGTTTGGGCAATGATTAGAGACAATTCAATGTAGGTTTGTCAGAGTTTTCCATAAATAATCCACAATCTATTTCCATCTCTACACAAAAAAATTTATCTTAACACCCACTCTTATCCCTGAATATACACATTAACTACACACACATATATCAGAGTGCTAATGTGAAACTGAAATTATAAAATCTCTAGGAGAAGAAAAAATATTTGCAAATATTGGTTAGAGAGTTACTTAGGCATAGCATCAAGAATATACCAAATTGCCTTTCATTACACTTTTTTAAAATCATACAAAATGTTTGTTGTTAAAAAGACCATGCTAGGGAGATTGGAAAAAAAAAACACAAAAACAAGCTATTGATTGGGACAAAATAATTACCAAATACATCTACTATAGGATTTCCATTTGGAATTTATAAAGAACATTCAAAACTCAATGATCAGAAGAGAAGTAATTCAACAAAATACAATAGGTGAAGTATGTGAACAGGTACCTCACCCAAGATAATATAAAAATGGCAAAATAAGATGCTGAATACAAATACTGAATATGATTTGTCACTAGGGAAATAGGGAAATGCATACTAACCCCGGTGAGATGTCACTTCGCAGCGATTAGAATGTCCGGGAAGGCACAATAAGAAACATACAAAACGGGGCCGGGTGGTGATGCACCTGGTTAAGGGCATGCATTACAGTGCTCAAGGACATGGGTTCCAGCCCCTGGTCCCCACATGCGGGGGAAAGCTTTATGCGTGGTGAAGCAGAGCTGCAGGTGTCTCTCTGTCTCTCTCCCTCTCAATCACCCCCTCCCTCTTGATCTCTGGCTGTCCCTATCCAATAAATAAAGATAATAAATAAAATTAAATTAAAAATGAAACATATAAAACAAAATCCTGCTAGATATTCAATAAGCCCAGAAGTCCCACTCACTCCTGAATATTTATTCAAGCTAAATAGAAACTTAAGTTTACACAAATATACATATGTTACAGTGATTTTATTCTTATTTAGTTCAAACTACAAAAAAAAATTACAATTGCTCTTAACCAAGGAATAGCTAGCTAGCTAGACTGTGATATGCATGTACCAGTGCTTTCTGATACATTCAACAGTTTAGATAAACTTCAGATGAACTGTTGGTATGTTTCTCGTTCTGCTTCTGGGAGCCCTTCTATTACATTACTTGACGTTGTGGTCTATTTACATGGTCATTCTGTTACATTGGTTTGGTCTCACTCCCCCTGCCTCCAGGAGATTTGGGTTTAGTCCTTGCTAGTTTCATGCTTCTTCCTTCTCCCCGCCCCCTATCCTATGTACTTCCTGGGTTCCCGATGCTGCCGCTGGAGCAGAGAGATGGAGGAGCCCATTGTGTTGTGATTAGGTTGTTGGACTGTTTGCCTGCTCGTGAATAAAGATTAAACTGCGTTCTCAGCTCAGCCATGTGTCCCTGGTCGTCTCTGTCTCCCGCCCGTGAAGCCAGCCCAGCAAAAACAACAATGAACTATGTACTTTATACCACACTTTGAATATATATATTTCTACCAGTCAATGAGATTGATAGACTCAGAATGAAGAAAGAGATTTTCTACAATCTATGGAAATTTTCTTTGATGACAAAGCAATACCATTATCTGATTTGAGTGAACAATCTGTTACTGTTTAAGTTTGTGGCTGAAACTCTGAGCTATGCATATTAAATATACCTCAAAAAATGAAGTCCACAACTTAAGATAAATGAAATCAGGATAAATAAACTTCTATGGAAAAGTGATTCATTTCTAAGGTTAGGTTATGTCTCTCTGGGGTTTCAAACTCACTAGAAGACAAGAGGAAGTATTCAAATGTATACAATTTTGGTTTAGGGTTTGCCCACATCAGGGGAATGACAGGTGAAAATACTCTGGTTGTCCTAGAGTCTGCTTTTATTTAGCTTGTGTTGAACTATTTCTCCACCTTGATGAACTTTTTCATTCCCCCTTTAATGAAAGTTGGTAGCTTCTAAAATGTTCATAAAATAGACTTGTAATGAAATATCAAATACACAAGTACCCATGAAGTAGAATGAAGATGAGCTAACATTTTATTGATTCTGCTTCAGACTTCATATTTTTAAGTGGAAAGCTATATAACATGATGAAAGATAGAAAAGTTCCCTTTTTCCCCTGTTGAAAATGCAATATCTTACCTCCTTTCCCTCAGACATTAACTCCCAGACATGGCGGGTGCCTTCATTGTTCATATCTTGTCATATACATCCATAAACAAAGCATTGATTTTCATGGTTGCTGTCAAAATCTATATTAATTTCTTCATAGTGGATTATTATCCCAGAAATCTTTTGTCAGTCATCACTGGTTTTCAGATCCATCCATGCAATATCTATGAACCCATGTTCACATATATGAATCTACTTTTATTGTTGCATGAATTATGCAGATGCATAACTATTATTCATCCACTTAAGTACACCAATGAAATGCATATTTTTAATGAACATTCTCTGGAATTAATATAGGCAAAGACATCTTTGGAACATAGAATACAGTTAGCACGGCTGAGTCACTTTGGTCTATGAAAATATAGACAAGTCATCCTCTAAACTGTCTCAACATTTTACTTCCCCACAAGCTATGGATGAAACTGCAAGTTTTCTTTTTTAAATTATTTTATTATCTTTGTTTATTTATTGTATAGAGACAGTCAGAAATTGAGAGGAAGGAGGAGATAGAGAGGGAAAGACAAACCTGCAGACCTGTTTCACCAGTTGTAAAGCTTTCACCCTGCAGGTGGGGCCAGGGGCTTGAAACCTGGTCCTGGAGCATTGTAAATAGGTATGTTCAATCAGGTGGGCCACCACCTCGACCTGGAAATTCAAGTTTCTTTTTTCTTATCAAATCTTGGTAGTGTCAGCATATTGAGTTTTATAATCCCAGTAAGATATATTAATTTTGTTGATATATGTGTCGGGAAGCCTCGGATCTCGGTCCCCGACCCCGGGGGAAGAAGGTCGCTGCCACCAGCCCCCCAGCCCGAAAGGACACTCAGATGCAGTGGGGAAGTCTGTCAAGCAGTTCATCATTTATTATGTGCTGGGCATTGATATTTAAAGGAATTTTTTGACGGGTGTAATTTTGGCGGGCAGGGTTATCTTATTTTGCAGAAGGGAAGCAAGTGTGGTTTTGCTGAAGCGGTTTCAGAGAAGTAGAACCATTGAGGTTATTCTTGGGAGATTAGTGGCATGAAGTGTTTTCATACCAGAGTGATGAGGAAGTGACTTATGGGCCTAGGGTGTGTTCCCACATATATGAAGATGTTTTGATTCATTTATTTGGTCTTTGGTTTTTATCCTTTTGTGATATCCTCCCATTTAGAGTAAACTTCCTTTTGTAAAATATCTGAGGAGCTCTGTATCCACAGAGCTTAAATATCATGACAAAACTAAGGCCATCTGTATAAGCATGTTTGTGCTTTTTTCTTCCAGAAATATCTTTCCTCCAGAGATGAGATTGTCAACCAATAAATGTTTGCACTATTTGCTTCAAGAGATTCTTGCACACCAGTAGGTCCTAGCTAAGAGTTTACTCATCTGGGCAAATGGTTGCTCTACAAAGTATAGGATTGCTCACCTGAGTAAATAACTAGAGTGTCAGACAAAGTTTTACTTAGCAAGGCTCACTTCAAGATCATTATTGTTTCACTATGTCCACCACAATTATGTCAAACACGTCTTTCAGAGTCCAGCAATTCTGAACCTTGAAGAAATTCTCTTAAGTCAATTGACATCCAGCTCTGAAGCCTAGAGATAATCTTCCTTGATCTCCTCATTCTGAGTCATCACCAGGACTCTATCAAGGTGCCGTTTTCCTGTACTCTAATAAGTCTGGTTCATTTAGCCTTGGTAAATTAACACTTATTGTTATTCTTTAGGGCAAGTCAACAGTGACAATATAAAGGTAGTAAAGATAACAGGATTATTTTCCTCCACATAAACCTGCCACATGACTCAAATAATAAATACTGTTGCTTCATCTGTCAACCATTTCACTGCCTTTGTCCAGAGATTTTGAATCGATCCTCCACACCGTTTCAACTCATTTCTTTTTTAAAGTTATCTTTTTAAATTATCTTTATTTATTTATTGGCTAGAAACAGGTAGAAATCGAGAGGGAAGCAGTGATAGAGAGGGAGAGAGACAAACTCATTTTTTAATTACTAAGTCAGTCTTATTAAAAGGGCAAGTATAGTTTGCACATTTTTTTTTGTATGTCTCTAATTCTGTTCTTCAACTTTTCTCTGTGATTTATAATTCAGGAGTAGGGCACCAAAGTAAAAACCCTGGGTTGAGGGTGAGAGTGGATATTCAGCTTCAATGAGTGGGGGAGGGGGTGGCACATAAAGGGACACAGTCTTTTGGTGGTGGGAATGGTGTTTATGTACACTCCTATTAATTTGTAGTCATAGAAATCACTATTTAATTATTATGAGAGGGGAAAATTGATTGAATGTCTCAAACTTTTTAAAGCACAGACTGAATTTTTTTTTTTTTTTTTTTTTTTTTTTTTTACAGACTGAATTTTTTAAGACATAGGCTGAGTCTTTGATATGTTTACTCTCATGAAAGCTTAGACCAGGGAGAACAGAAGCCACCAGTGGCACAGCTATATACAAATAATGTTAAAGGACATAAATTATGGTGATGGTGAGTATGGTACAGCAAATCTTAACAAAGGGATATTTCAAAGTTAACCCAATTACCAAATAATGTGATTATAACAATAACTATCTATCATCTTCTTCAGCCCTAAGACAGCAGGAGCCTCACATTTCCACTATAGAGCTTATAATTCCCCCCCGAACCCCTGGGGTAGGGCTCACTTTCCTGCATGCTTCTCTCAGTTCATACCAAATGGTATTGCATACGCTGATCCCAGCACAATCAAGCAAACAAGTACCACCTCAGGATGTTTCACTTCAGACTGTGTCCAGAGACATCAGGCATGGAATGTCAACCCTTCACCCTCATTACTTGGGTGAGACCTTTCCTTTCATAGGATTCTCTAATTCCCTTCCAGGTGATTTACTTCCTAACAAAGTCCCAAAACCTTGATATAGACCAGGTCTTGTGACATAGAGCATATGCTCACATGTATCTATAAATTAGGGCAAAATATATACCTGAAAGCATAAATACACAATAGTCTGTAGTGAGTCAGTATAAAGTTCATAATGAAATAGTGTCTAGTTAAACTTAGATACCCTCCTCTCCTACTTTCTATTACAGTTCTATCACTCACTCCAAAACTAAACTCATCAAAGAAAGGACTACAAAAGCTGAATAAGGGCAAGAGACTAGCATAATTTTTTATTTTTTTATTTATAAAAAGGAAATATTGACTAAACCATAGGATAAGGGGGAGTACAACTTCACACAATTCCCACCACCAGACCTCCATATCTCATCCCCTCCCCTGATAGCTTTCCTATTCTTTATCCCTCTGGGAGTATTGACCCAAGGTCATTGTGGGATGCAAAGGTGGAAGGTCTGGCTTCTGTAATTGCTTCCCCCTTGAACATGGGCATTGACAGGTCATTCCATACTCCCAGGAGACTGATATACTTTAATTATGACTCTTTAGTGACTATCAGGACACCCCATCACTGGGGGCCCTAATCAGGGAGTCTTGAGATTCCCAAACAGACATGATAGGTATAGACCTCAAATAAATTCCTCTCTCCATTGTTACTAGTCATTTCTATTAGGAACAATACAACAGACCCTTTTGTGGGCCCCCATAGGATCTTGCCCTCAACTTGGATCAGTAATGGTAGAGGATATTCCATCCTCCGAAGGGAGGATAGACAACATACTCTATGGTCCACCTGAGGAAGATGGGCCAGTATTGGGACAGCTTGGAATGTTCCTACTCATGACCACATAATGTGAGCTCAGATATACAGGGATGCAGAGGTCACATAGGCTCCTATGGGCCCCAGATCACATCAAATCAATGCAGTTTACAGTCAACAATACTTACACCCTTTTCCCATATCAAGGAGCTACTCTCTTCCCAGATCCAGCTTTCTGGTCCGTTTTCCATGACATCATGTCCCCCAGACAATAACTTGTATTCACCTGCATATCAGATTTCAGGCTCAGGGGAAAAATAAAAAGGAAATAAATAAACTAGTATAGCCACAGGCCCTTAGGAATATACCTGAAATATGCCTACTAGCAATCTACAAAATGGAGGACACCCCCCCCCCAACTCTTCATCTGCACTGTTCCAGCATTTAGGTCCATGATTGGTCAACAACTTGTTCAGCTTTGTATGTTAACTTTCTTTTCAAGTACCAGGTCCCAGATGCCAGAATGATGCTGACCAGACTTCCCTGGACAGACAAGCCCACCAGTGTGTCCTGGAGCTCAGCTTCCCCAGAGCCCTTCCCCACTAGGGAATGAAAGAGACAGGCTGAGATTATGAACCTACCTGTCAATGCCCATGTTCAGTGGGGAACCAATTATAGAAGCCTTGACTCGATACTCCCAGAGGGTTAAAGAATAGGAAAGCTATCAGGGGAGGGGATAGGATACAGAGTTCCGGTGGTGGGAATTATGTGGAGTTGTACCCCTCTTATCCTTTGGTTTAGCCAGTTTCTGTTTTATAAATAAAAAATAAAGAATAAATAAATAAATTATTCAGTTGTATGAATAATTTTAAAATGTACTACTGTCCAAATTGAGCTGTCAAATACACACAGAAATCAACATTATATGTAGAACTGCTAAATGTCTAAATCAATATTGTCTATTTTTATGTATTAACAATCAGAGAAATATTATTTTTTAAAAAAATATTTATTTATTCCTTTTGTTGCCCTTGTTTTATTGTTGTTGTTATTGATGTTGTTGTTGTTGGATAGGACAGAGAGAAATGGACAGAGGAGGGGAAGACAGAGAGGGGGAGAGAAAGACAGACACCTGCAGACCTGCTTCATTGCTTGTGAAGTGACTCCCCTGCAAGTGCAGAGCCTGGGGCTCAAACCAGGATCCTTATGCAGGTCCTTGAGTGTTGTGTCATGTGTGCTTAACCTGCTGTGCTATGGCCCAACTCCCAGAAGTATTCTTTTAAAAAATAGTTTTTCATTTTTTTTTTTTTTTTTTGTCACAGAGTAGAGAGCTGGAGTGTAAGACTCTAGCACAAGTGATGCTGGGAATCACACGTAAACCTCATGCTTCAGAGTCCAACACTTCATCCACTGTGCCACTTCCTGGGCCTTGGATTTTCTTTTCTTCCTTTCACCCCAGCATCTCTCAGCCCTGACTTCTGGTAGTACTGGGTATTGATCCTAGGTCTTTGGAGCATCAGGTGTAAAAGTCTTTTTTATATAATCAATCATGCTATCTCCCTAGATGGAAATTCTGGCTTCTGTAATTGCTTCCCCACTGGACATGGGCATTGACAGGTAGATCCATACCCCCAGCTTTTTTCTCTCTTTCTCTAGTGGGGTAGGGGTCTGGGGAGGTCAGGTTCTAAGAAGCATTTGCTGAGTTCATCTGCCCAAGGAAGTCACGATGGTATCATAGTAGCATCTGCAACTTGGTGGCTGACAGGTGAAAAGATGGTTAGCCAGACAAAATATTTAATCAACAGGAACCAAAAAGTAGTATTAGAGCTGATGAGACTAGGGATCTCGGGGTGGAGAGAAGCTAGGAAGTCTTCTAGGTATGTCACTAGGGGCCTATGACTTTGGTGATTTTTGCCTGAGCTTGATAGCTAACATGGAAGCAGACTAAAAGTATTGTCTGGGGGAGTCGGGCATTACCACAGCGGGTTAAGTGCCAAAGTGCAAGGGCCTGTGTAAGGATCCTGGTTCGAGCCCCCCACTCCCCACCTGCAGGGGAGTCGTTTCACAAGTGGTGAAGCAGGTCTGCAGGTGTCTATCTTTCTCTTCCCTTTCCTGTCTTCCCCTCCTCTCTCCATTTCCCTCTGTCCTATCCAACAACAATGACATAACTACAACAACAATAAAAAAACAAGGACAACAAAAGGGATAATAAATAAATATAAATATTATAAAAATATTGTCTGGGTAGATGATGTCAGAGTGATTTTTTTATCAAGTTTACAGACATAGATAAGCTTCTGACCAGATGATACAGAAGTGATGGTGACAGTCTTAACTGTGTACACAGGCTATCTATTTTTTCAGATTTACTTTTATGCAGAATTAATTATATTATTATATTTTTCCAAAGAGTTGTGTACCACTTTTCTCCAGATCTAGTTATGCATCCATATTTAGACCTTCTTTTAAAAATTGTTCTATGGGGCCAGGCAGTAGTGAAGCAGATTAAGCACACACGGTGCAGAGCACAAGGATTGCATAAGGATCCCTGTTTGAGCCCTTGGCTCCCCAACTGCAAGGTGGTCACTTCACAAGCAGTGAAGCAGGTCTGTAGGTGTATATCTTTCCCTCCCCCTCTCTGTCTTCCCTTCTTCTCTCCATTTATCTCTGTCCTATCCAACAACAAAGACATCTATAACAACAACAATAATAACCACAACAATGAGAAACAACAAGGGCAACAAAAGGGAAAAAAATGTAGCCTCCAAGAGGATATGTAGTGCAGGAATAAGCCCCAGCAATAACCCAGGAGGAAAAAAAAGGAAATTATATATATATATATATATATATATGTGTGTGTGTGTGTGTGTATGTATACATATGTATATGTATATACATGTGTGTATGTGTATATGTATGTATGTGTATATGTATATATATGTGCCTTTATGTGTATATGTATATATATATTTGTGTGTATATGTATATATATGTGTATGTATGTGTATATGTATATATATGTGTGTGTATGTATATATGTATATATATGTGTGTGAATGTATATATATATGTGTGTGTATATGCATATATATGTGTGTGTATGTGTATATGTATATATATGTGTGTATGCGTATGTATATATATATATACATATATATATATATATAGTTGCCACCAAAGCTATCGCTAGGTTTGATGAGTGCCTGAATGTTTAATACACTTCCCCCTTGTCTTCCTATGGTTTTTATTTGATAGTACAGAAATTGACAGGGGAGGGGTAGATAGAGAGGGCAAGAGAGTGAGAGACACCTGCAGCACTGCTCCAAGTTTTCTGAAGCCTCTGTAGAGTAAGGAGAGGGACCCTGGAACCCACCTCCTTGTGCATGAAACCTGATCACTCAGGCTTGCCACCTACTGACCCCTATTTCCACTTGCTACATAAGTTTGAAGGGGGCCAGGCAGGGGTCCACGAGTTAAGTGTACCTAGCACAAAGTGTAAGGATCCCAGTTTGAGCCCCCTGCTCCCCACCTGAATGGGGGTCACTTCATAAGCAGTGAAGCACAATTGCAGGTGTCCGTATTTCTCTCTCCCGCTCTATCTTCCCCTCCTCTCTCATTTTCTCTCTGTTCTATCCAGAAAAGAAGGAAAGAAAGAAAAGTAGGAGGTAATGCAGTCACTGACCCCCAGCAAGAACCCTGGAGGCAAACAAAAAAGGTATAAACTATTTTTGGAAGGCAAACACTTTTCAAATTAGTGGTTTCTGTATGCATTTTCCAGTTGTACTTATTCTTTTTTCACCATTAGGGTTATCAGTGGGGCTTGGTGACTGCACAATGAATCCACTGCTTCTGGCACCCTTTTTTTATAGGACATAGATAGATAGATAGATAGATAGATAGATAGATAGATAGATAGATAGATATACCTGAAGTACTTCCTTCATTGCTAGTGAAGCTTTTTTGGGGATGAGGGACTTGAACCTGGATCCTTGTGCATGGAAAATGTGCACTTAACCAAGTGTGCCACCACCTGGCTCCTTTCACTCCTCATTTTTTCCATTTTGATAGAGACAGAGATTTTGATAAAGAAGGGGACTAAGGAGAGAGAGCAACAGAGATAAACTTGAAGTCTTGCTTCACTGCTTGCAAATCTTAACCCTTGAAGGTGAGGACCTGGGGCTTGAACCCTAATCTTTGCATACCTGGATAAACCACCTCTCAGCTCCTATTATTAATATCTTACATGACTGTCACACATTTAAGTTCCAGTTTTGTAAGGCATGGCTAAGAATATATTACTGTTCATTACAAATTCAGATTTCTACTTCCTTTCTGTATTTCCAGGCTCTTGTCTAGGATGCCACATCATAGTTATCTGTGAGGTCACTATAGGTAGGTCTTGACTGAAATTTTTATTTATTTATTGAGTTATTTATTGATAAGTCTTCCCAGTTTTTAAGAGCTAGACATTTTATTTTCTTGACAATTAATTTTTATTTTTATTATTTTATATATTAAATAGAGACATCCAGAAATTGAGAGGGAAGGGTGAGAGAGAGAGAGAGAGAGAGAGAGAACTGCAGCCCTGCTTCACCATTCATAAATCTTCCCCCTTGCAGGTGGGGACTGGGGGCTCAAACCCAGTTCCCCGAGTCTTGTAAAATGAGCATTCATCCAGGTATACCAACATCCAGCCCCAAGCCAGACATTTTAAAAATATAAACCAGTTGAAATTTCCTCATGCTTTTTCTCCAGATTAGACTATGATTATGGGGTGGGACAGAATAATACCTCAAAGGTACAGTTCCTTTCCAAAGATACAGATGGTTAGCAGGTGAGTCTCCACATTTTATTGGGAAAAAACTCTCAATACGACTTTTTCATATTCAGATCAACCTTTCCTTTGAAGACAGGGCTCCTTGGTAAAAGTTCTAAAATCACCTCTGTGAAAAATCATAAAAGCTGCCAACTCTTGTCTCCAGTCCAGTACTATGTGTGGATAATGTGTGGACATGAGAATATAAATTTCAAGTTTAACAGAAACCATGGTAAATATTATAGGTTGAATTGTGTACTGGAATACTGGAGTGGCTTAAAAGGTTCTTGTGGTGGCGTTCTGCACCCAAATAAAAGACTCTGTCTGGGGTGGGGGGGAGGGTTCATGTCCTGGAGCATGATGGCAGAGGAGAACCTGGTGGGGGTAGTATTGCTATGTGGAAAACCAGGAATGTTACACCCATGTACAAACTATTGTATTTTGCTGTTGACTATGAACCGTTAATCCCTCAATAAAGAAAAGAAAGAAAGAAAGAAAGAAAGAAAGAAAGAAAGAAAGAAAGAAAGAAAGAAAGAAAGAAAGAAAGAAAGATGTTCTTGTGGGCTGTCTGCACCTGCAACTCCTTCAATGAATTTTCTGCCTGCAAGTTGTTAGCCAATGAATGGAGAGCAGATGGTAACACTGTGTCTGTTTTGTTCCTTGAACTTTTCACCTCTCCCCATCCCTGGCTGGGATGGGCTGGGATTTCTGATGCCTGTCACCTGGAGAAGAAGGACTTGTTAAGGTGGGTCAAGGTGACTGGGATGTTTGGGGCGAGTTCAGGTGCTGCACCTGCCTCACCTGGCCCCGGGGGCAGGCCACCTGCTGCAGGTTCTGGCTGGACTGTGCCTGCAGCACATGCGCAGAGAGCCTCTGGGGAGGCGCCATTCCTGCCCAGGCAGTGCAGGTGCAAGTGGCTTCTTGGCTAGTCAGTGGCCTGGAATTTTGGGGGGTGCTTAAGAGTGGCCTCCATCAAGACCACCACCCCAGGGGTGTGAGGACATCAAGGTGGCATCTGGAAATTAAGCTTCAGTGGACCCTGCTCATGTCCATTAGGCCTTGAGATGAGTTTCTCCCCAAGGTCTCCAAATGCTTCTTCATCCAGTTACTTAGAACTCAGAATTTATCAGATGCAGACTTTTGACAGACTCCCCTGCGCTGTCGTGACCCCCACCCCCTGCCTCTGACCTTCGTGTTCCTGGCCCCTCTGCCTGCTCCAGCCATGGAGAGAGACTGCCTCCCATCCTGTGAGAGGGCACAGAGAGGACCTGCTCCAGGTATGGCTTCTCAGGGTCTGGGGATTCCATCACTTATCCATTTAATTGCAGTTCACTTGTGTGATATAAAGTAGGGGTCTTGTTTTATTCTCTTGCACGCACAAACCTTAACTTCCCCATAACCACTTGGTGAATAGACGGAGTTGTCTTGACTTCCTTGTCAAGTATCTTTTTTTTTTTTTTTTTTAAATGTATTTGTTCGGGGCCGAGTGGTGGCGCACCTGGTTGAGCGCACATGTTACAATGCTCAAGGACTCAGGTTCGAGCCCCCAGTTCCCAACTGCAGGAGGACTCCAAAGCTTCCCCCCACTTTCTACCCCCTCTCTGCCCTCCTTTCCCAGAGTGCTTTGCTTTGGTATAGTACACCAAGCCCAACTCCCAAGGTTTTATGTTTATTGACTTCAGGGTTATCTTTGGGGCTCAACGCCTGCAGCACTAATCCAACTCTCCTGTAGTCACTTTTTCTCTTTCTTTCTTTCTTTCTTTCTTTCTTTCTTTCTTTCTTTCTTTCTTTCTTTCGTTCTTTTATAGGACAGAGAGAAATTGAGAGGGGGAGGGGAAGATGTTCCACCACTTGTGAGTGGCCCCCCTGCAGGTGGGGCGACAGGGGCTCCCAACAGAACCAGGATCCTTGAGTGGAACCTTGTGCTTCTAACCCGGTGTGGTACCGCCTGGCCCCCTTACTTTGTGTTTTTCATTGCCAATTTTATAATATCGTTTGAAACCAGGAAATGTGTCACTTCCTGTTTTGTTTCACTCCTCTCCCCTTCCTCCGAGGGTTGCTATGATAGAAAGGTCTCTTGTGATTCCATACAAATCATAGTATTTTTTTCTATTGCTTAAAAAATAAAGCATACTTGGTACAGGGGTTATATGAAACACACATCACACACAAAATCGATGGCTATGGGTATTATGCACATTTTAACATTCTAATGATTGATGATCACAGGATACCATTTCATTTGTGTCTTCAGTTTCTTTCATCAGCCTCTTATGTTTTCAGTGTAGACCTGCCTTAAACCACTGGTTCATTTTATTTCTGGATGTTTTATTGCTTTGGCTGTTATTGTGAATGGAATTTTTAAATATTCTTTTGGACATAATTCATTGTTAGGGCAGAGAAACACTACTGATTTGGGAATGTTGCAACATTACTGAATCTGCTGATTAGAGATAGCAATATTTTGCTCGAACAGTTAGGATTTTTTTCTCCATATAAAACCATATTATCCTGTAATAGCAGGAGTTTTTTTTTTTTCCCTTGTATTTTAATTCTAAGGCTTTTTTGTTTTTTTCTTGCCTGATTTGCTGGCTGATATTTTCAGTGGAATGTTGAATCAAAGCAGTGAGAAGGTGCAAGCATGTTGTGGTCCTGAACTAAAGGAAATCCTTTCAATCTTGTATCCTTGAGTTTGATATGAGTGAAGAGATCTGAACTTGCCATACATATAGTCTTTCTGATGCTGAATTACTTCTGTACTTATTTTTTTATAAATGAAGACTACCAAGTGTTTGTGTCTGTATCGATTGAGAGGATCATATGGTTTTTTATTTTTATTTTATTGTTTTTATTTATTTGATAGAGACAGCCAGAAATCGAGAGGGGAGGGGGAGATAGAGAGGGAGAGAGACAGAGAGAGACACCTGCAGTCCTGCTTCACCACTCATGAAGCTTCCTCCCTGCAGGTGGGGAACAGGGGCTCGAACCTGGGTCCTTGTGCACTGTAACAGGTGCGCTCAACCAGGTGCGCCACCACCTGGCCCCATGTGGCTGTTATCTTTCATTTTGTTAATATGGTTTATCATATTCATTGGTCTGTGCTTTGTTCAACTATCCTTGCATCCCAGGGATGGATCCCACTTGATCATGGTGAATGATTGTTTTAATATGCTACTGACTTTGGTTTGCTAACATTTTGTTGTGAAAAATATTTTTGTGTGTCTATGTGATTTATGTCACCAGGGTTTTTCCTTCGAGGTTCCTTTACTTCCAGTGGCTAGCTTGCTTGTCTTCCTCCCTGGAGAGAGTAAAGGATAGGGGAGAGGGAGGGAGAGGGAGAGGTAAAAAAAAAAAAAAAAAAGACACAGAGAGGAGTAGAGATACCACTATTCCACAACTTCAATGCTTCCATGTGCCAGTACTCCTCTTCAGTGGCTGATGCTGGAACCCAGGTCTTCACACGTGATAAAGTCTCTGTTCTATGAAGAGGGTGAACTATCTTCTGGACCCCTTATTGTGAAATTTTATGTTGGGAATTTTGATCACTAATATCTTCATACAATATATTTCTCTGGCCATGATACCGGTCAAAATTAGTCTTAACTATAATGAATTTGGGAGCATTCTGTCCTTAACACTTTTTTGTTTGTTTTTGAAGAATTTGAGAAGTATTCGCATTAATTTTTTCTTCTCTTTTCTTTTTTTGCCTCCAGGGTTATCTCTGGGGCTTGGTGCTGGTACTATGAATCCACTGCTCCTGAAGGCTATCTTTTCCCTTTTGTTGCCCTTGTTTTCTATTGTTGTTGTTATTATTATTGTTGTTGTTGGATAGGACAGAGAGAAAATCAGAGAGGAGGGGAAGACTGAAGCAGAGAGAAAGACAGATACCTGCAGACTTGCTTCACCACTTGTGAAGTGACCCCCAGCAGATGGGGAGCCAGGGGCTTGTACCAGATCCTTACACCAGTCCTTGAACTTTGCGCCATGTTCACTTAACTTGCTGCGCTACTGCCCAGCCCACATTGATTTTTTTTTTCCATTAAGATTTTGCTGAAATTCACCAGTAAAACCATGTGCTGTTGTATTTTTCTTGGTGAGGAGGCTTTAGGTTACTTCTTGAACCACTTTTCTCATAATTAGTCTGTTCAAGTTTTCTACTTCTTACTGATTCAACCTTGATAGATTATATGTCTCTAGGATTTTACCCATACCTTCTAGATTGGGCACATTGTTGGCATGTAGTTTATAAAAGTCTTTTATAATATTTATTTTCTTGTCTTTGATAAGACAGGCAGACATTGAGAGGGGTTGGGAAGATTGGGAGAGAGACAGACACATGCGGCCCTGCTTCACTGCTCTTGAAGCTTATGGAGACTGGGAACTTGAACCTGGATCCTTATTCATGGTAACATGTGGATTCATCTAGGTTTGGAACCCCCCCCCCCCAACCAGGCCTGCAGGCTTCTATGATCCTTGTATTTATGGCTCCATTTGTAATGCCTCTTATTTCATTTGTAGTTTTACTGATGTTGGATATTTCTTTTCTCTTTCTTTCTTTCTTCTTCTTCTTCTTCTTTTTTTTTTTTTGTTTATTGCCTATTCTAGCTAAACACTCCTCAGTTTTCTTTATCTTTCACAGAGCACATTTTTAGTTTCTTTTATGTCTCTGGTCTTTTTCTTTCTTTTTTTTTTGGAGTTGGATTTCAGGAATGTATTATTTCACAGCCCCTGACCATTACTTCATCCAGCTAAAGAGACCAAGCAAGAGAGACAGAGGGAAGGGAGAGACCACAGCAACAGGACTTTGTCCAGTGATAAAAGACTTACCACATGGTAGCTGATCTTGAACTTAGGCCACATATGGTATGGAAAGGCACACACACTATTTGCTTTCTACTAATTATTTATTTATTTATGTATTTATTTATTTATTGGTGTTAGATGTAATAATGACACATCTTTTTTATTTTTATTTATTCACTTTTGTTGCCCTTGTTGTTTTATTGTTGTAGTTGTTATTGTTGTTGTTGGATAGGACAAAGGAATAGAGAGAGGAAGGGAAGACAGAGAGGGGAAGAGAAAGATAGACATCTGCAGACCTGCTTCACCGCCTGTGAAGGTGGGGAGCCGGGGGCTCGAACTGGGATCCTTACACAGGTCCTTGGACTTTGCTCCATCAGCACTTTACCCACTGTGCTACTGCCTGACTCCCATAATGACACTTCTTATGCACAACTTGAAAACAAGTACTATAATACATGATCAGCTTTAGTAGTGTTCTTTGTAGTTAAAAATATGTATTATGTCTTTGCTAGTTGAAGGCTTAAAACTATCATTATAAAATCCTATTAAAATTATTGCTTCACTTTTTAAAAAACTTTTTTTTTTTTAATTAATGCAATGGCTGAGATCAGACTTAGGGTTTTAGAACTGTACTCAAATACTCAGCTACTTTCTGGTCTGATCTTTAAACTATTTTTCATGGGAAGATAGCCTGCAAAACATTGCTCCCTGCCCATGTAGCTACTGTTAGAGTGTATTTCCCACTATGATATGGTGCTAGAAACTGAATCCAGGGCCTCACATATTTAAGGCAGATGGAATGCCATTGAACCACCTACAGATGCCTCAAACAAGTCTTTATCGGTATTTCATTTTCTTCATTGCATGGCCAGTTTATTTCTCAAGGAAATATATATTTTTTTTCTATGGAGTCTCCTTTTTAAAAAATAATTCCACTTCAGTTTTATAAGTTTGATTTATTTTTTAATAATTGTTTATTAATGACTTAATAATGATTGACAAGATTATGGCATAAGAGGTGATAATTCCACACAATTACCACCACCAGAGTTCCATATCCCATCCCCTCTATTAGCCGTTTTTCTATCCTTTTTAAATTTTTTTATTTATAAAAAGGAAACATTGACTAAACCATAGGATAAGAGGGGTACAGCTTCACACAATTCCCACTACCAAAACTCTTTATCCCATCCCCTCCCCTGATAGCTTTCCTATTCTTTAAACCTCTGGGAGTATAAACCCAGGGTCATTGTGGGATGCAGAAGGTGGAAGGTCTGGCTTCTGTAATTGCTTCCACACTGAACATGGGCATTGACAGGTCAACCCATACTCCCAGCCTGCCTCTCTCTTTCCCTAGTGGGGAAGGGCTCTGGGGAAGCAGAGCTCCAGGACACATTGGTGGGGTTGTCTGTCCGGGGAAGTCTGGTCTTATCATGCTAGCATTTGGAAACTGGTGGTTGATAAGAGAGTTAGCATTCAAAGCCAAACAAATTGTTGACCAATCATGGACCTAAAGGCTGGAATAGTGCAGGTGAAGAGTTTGGGGGGGGTATCTGTTTTATAGATAATTAGACATATTTTAGTTATATTCCAAAGGGCCTGTGGCTATACTTTTTTTTTTTTTATTGCTTGAGCCTGATATCTGATATGCAGGTAGATCCAAGTTATTGTCTGGGAAGGTGATGTCATGGCTGGCAGAAGGACCAGAATGCTGGATCAGGGAAGATAGTAGCTCCCAAATATGGGAAAGGGGTATAAATATTGTTGATTGTAAACCCCATTGATCTGATGTGATCTGTGTCCATATTCAGCTTAGGAGCCTATGTGACCTCTGCATCCCTGTAGATCTGAGCTCACATTCTGTGGTCATAAGTAGGAACATTCCAAGCTGCCCCAATAACAGGACCCATCTTCCTCAGGTGCAGCATAGAGTATGTTGTCCAGTCTCCCTTCGAGGTTTTTCTATTCTTTATCCCTCTGGGAGTATGGACCAGGATCATTATGGGGTCCAGAAAGTGGAAGGCCTGACTTCTGTTATTTCTTCTCTACTGGACATGGACATTGACAGGTTGACCCATAGCCCCAACCTGTTTCTATCTTTTCCTTGTTGGGCAGGGCTTTGGGGGGGTGGGGTTCCAGTAAACAATGGTGAGGTCATCTTCCCAGAGAAGTGAGGCTGGTGTCCTGGTAGCGTCTGTAACTTGGTGGCGGAAAAACATTAAGATCCAGAGAAGAATAAATTATTTAATAATCAGGAACCTAAAGGTAAGAGTACAGAAGAGGAAATTTGGGGTCTTTGTGTTGAAAGAAGCTAGGAAGTCTATTTTTAGTATATTCTAAGGGGCCCCTGACTTTACTATTTTTTAAATTTATTTTCCCTTTTGTTGTCCTTGTTATTTTTCATTGTTTTTTGTAGTTATTGTTGTTGTTATTGATGTAATTGTTGTTGGAAAGGACAGAGAGAAATAGAGAGAAGAGGGGAAGAGCGAGAGGGGGAGACAAAGATAGACACCAGCAGACCTGCTTCACAGTCTGTGAAGTAACTCCCATGCAGCTGGAGAGGCTGGGTCTCGAACTGAGATCCTTACTCTGGTCCTTGCACTTTGCACCATGTGTGCTTAACCCACTGTGCTACCAACTGACTCCCAACTTTACTAATTTTTGCTTGAGCCCAACAGCTAACATACAAGTGGGCTGAATGTATTGTCTGGGAAGGTGGTGACAAAGTTGGGAATAAGACTATGAAGCTGGATAAGGGCAGAGAGAAGCTGCCAAATATGCAATATATATGTAAATATATATATACCATTAGCTGTATACCCCATCAGTCTGACCTGGGACCCATATCTGTTCATACTTAGCACAGAAGCCTGTGTAACCTCTGCATCCCTGTTAATCTGAGCTTGCAGTCCATGGTCACAACTGGGAACATTCTAGGCTGCACTCATTTCAGGACCAATCTTCCCAGAATGGCAGAGTATGTTGACCCTACCTTTCTCTGGAGAGGGCAACAATTTCTACCATTAAATTTTAAGAAAAATATATGTATTTATAAAAAGGAAACACTGACAAAAACCATAGCATAAGAGAGATACAACTCCACACAGTCCCCACCACCAGAACTGCATATCCCATCCCCTCCCCTGATTGCTTTCCTATTCTTTATCCCTCAGGGAGTATGGACCCAAGGTCATTATAGGATACAGAAGGTTATAACTTTGTTAGGAAGTGTGCCACCAAAATGGAACTAAGGAGTCCTGAAAGCTAGAAAAGATTCACCAGAGTGTTGGAGCTAGAGGGTTGAGGTACCATGCCTGTCGTCTCTCGACACAGTCCAAAGTGAAACATGTTGAGGTGTCACTAGTTGCATTGATTTGGTTGAGATCTGTGGATGCAGTGTCACATGGCAGGGAGGGCCCCCAGAGGGCCCAGGAATTGGAGAAGTAACGAATTTATGGGGAAAGAGAATGTTTCCTTGTTGCCTTAGGTTTAAGAAGACAATAGAGAATTATTATTATAGAATTATTATTATAACCAAGTTGGGAACTTGGTTTACTTTGAAAATCTCATAGTTCAGATTTATAAGATATAAATATATAAGTATATAAGATATATATACTTTTTTGCTATGTATATTTCTAATATTGCTGTTTTACATATTTTCCATCTTATCTAAAGTTGATTCTTTTTTTAATAACTTATTTTTAACACCTGGTAATTTGACTTTTTTTTAGAATAAATTGATCATCTTTACTTATTGATCGCATAGGGACAGCCAGAAATCAAGAGGGAAGGGGGTAACAGAGAAGGAGAGAGACAGAGAGACATCTGTAACATTGCTTCACCGCTCACAAAGCTTTCTCAAACCCAGTCCTTGGTCATTATAATGTGTGTTCAACCAGGTGTGCTATTTATTCTTTAAGCAGTTTACCTGGATTAAAATGTTTATTTAGGGGCTGAGGAGATAACATAACGGTAACATATAACACTTGCTTGTGAAAGGTCTCAAGTACCATCTCACATCACCTAAAAGGCAAGAGCAGAATGGAGAGCTCTGCCTTAAAATAAATAAATAAGAAAAAAAAAAACACATAGAACATACCCAAATCTTTTTACTGTAAGCAAATAAATGTGCTTATGTTTTTATTTTATTTAAACTTTATTTAATTTAGACTTCCTATTGTATTTGAACTATTAGAGACTCTCACTTGTGAATTTGCATTGGAATATGCCCCCAACCCCAATCAGGCTGCTTCTTATGAACTGAAGATTTTCTCCTTTCTGGAGGTTGATTTTATTTTTAGTCTGTTTGTTGTTGGCTTTACTATTGAGTGATTTTATTATTCATTTCCCTTTTACTTCTCTGGGATGCATGGATTTTATGTCTGCTATTTTAGTACCTACAATTTGTTCTATGATTGTTAAGCAATTGTATGTCTTATAGATAAGGTAATAAAGTAATAGAATAGCATGATAAAGGAGATTGTAAGTGGAAAAAAATAAATAAATTGAGGTTCAAGGAAACTCCATTTCATAGCCAATAAATAAAATAGATATAAACTATGAGCTAGAGAATTACATAATTGAAAAGTGGATCTATATTTTGAATAAAAGGAATGCAGAGCTCAAAGGAATTAAGGTAATTTAAAATTAGATATCAGCTAAAGATGACAAAGAACAATTGGTTGTCTTTAATTAGAGACTACCGCAGCTGTGAACAAGACCCCCAATAAAAGTGAGCATAACTTTGTGAATCGAATAAGGAATTGATTGTAGATATCTAGCAAGATATTATTCTTATGTATATCAGAATGCATTGCTTAATGATATGGGGAGATTAATATAACTATGAGTAGTTAAGCATATAACTCTAAGAGGATAGACTTCTGTAAATAATTTATACTAATCTCTACAAAATGGATAATTCATTCAAACTTGAAGTTTATGGAAGCACTTTCCAGGTATCTGAAGAATGAAACGCAGTGTAACTATTGAGATGAGTTGCTGAAAGTACTCATTGGCAATTAATGATTCATGTTGATATCTGAGAGGAAAATAAAGCATGGTTGAGACATAGAATAATAGTAATAGAAATTCTCCCACTGTTTGGAGGGAGGCTGGGTCAACATACTCTGCCACTCAATCAAGACTAATCCTGAAATGAGTGCATCCTAGAATATTCCTAGATGTGACCACTGGATGTGAGCTCAGACTAACAGGGATGCAGAGGTCACATGGGCTCCTGTGCTAAATTGGAATAGACATAGGCCCTACGTCAGATCGATGGGGTTTACAGCTAATGGTGTTTATATACTTTTCACATATTTGGGAGTTTCCCTCTGCCCTTCTCGAACTTCATAGTCTTATTCCCAACTCTGACACCATCTTCCCAGATAATACTTTTAGCCCACCTGCATGTTAGCTGTTGGGCTCAAGCAAAAATTAGTCAAGGGCCCCTTGGAATATACTAAAAATAGTAGCTTCTTTCAACACAAAGACCCTAAATTTCATCTTCTGTACTCTTACCTTTAGGTTCCTGATTATTAAATAATTTTTTCTGCTTTGTATCTTAATGCTTTTCAGCCACCAAGTTATAGATGCTACCAGGACACCAACTTCACTTCTCTGGGCAGATGACCTCACCAATGTTTCCTGGAACCCCACCTCCCTAGGCCCCTACCCCACTAGGGAAAGATAGAAACAGGCTGTGGGTATGGCTCAACCTGGAAATGTCCATTTCCAGCAGAGATGCAATTACAGCAGCCAGAATACCCACCTTCTACCCTCCATAAAGATCTTTAGTCCATACTCCCAAAGGGATAGAGAATAAGGAAACGTCTAATGGAGGGGGTGGGATACAGAATTCTAGAGGTAGGAATTGTGTGGGATTGCACTCCTCTTATTCCACAATCTTGTCAACCATGATTAATTTACTAATAAAAATGTTAAGAAAAAATAAAGAAATAGCAAATGAGTGGATGCATTGCTATGGAGTGAACCCTCCATTCAAATGCTCAAGAGCTAATGTCCTGGACCTCAGTGTGTTGCTGTGTTTGAAGATAAGACCTTTGTAGAGCAGATTAAGTTACAGTGAGACCACAGGGTAAACCTAATACAATCTGATCACTGTGCTTACATGAACAGAGAATTTGGATTTATCAAGGTGCACAGGGTGGGGGGGGTAGAGGGTGTCTATACTGAAAAGAAAGACTGTGAGAATTTAGTGAGAAAATGGCCATCTGCAAGCCAACCAGGGTAACCTCAGGAGAACACAAACCCACCAGCACTGAGGTCTTAAACTTCCAGCTTGCAGATCTAGGAGAAAATAAATATCCATTAGGTAAATGTGGGATACTTTTCTTAATTTTTATTAGTGATTTAATATTGATTTATAAAGTTGTAAGATAATAGGAGTATAATTCCATACAGATCCCTCCACTGGAGTTCTGTGTCTCATCCTTTCCATTAGAAACTTTCCTGTTGTTTATCCCTCTGTGTGTATGGACCAAAATTCTTTATGGGGTTCAAAAGGTGAGAATTCTGACTTATGTAGTTGCTTCTCTGCTGGACATGGTCATTGGCCAGCTGATTCATACCCTCAACTTTCTTTTATCTTTCCCCACTGGTGTGGGGCGCTGGAGAGGTGAGGTTCCAGGAAGCACTGCTCAGGTCATTTTCCCAGAAAAGTTAGGATGAAATCCTAGTAGCATCAGCAGATTGGTGGCTGAAATACAGTAAGATGAAAAGCAGGACAAAAATGTCTAATAACCATGAACCAGGAAGCAGAAATAGAGTAGATGGAAGTGGGGACCTTACAGTAGAAGGAAGCTAGGAAATCTATTTTAGAAATGTTCTTAGGAGCCAGTGTCTTAGTAATGTTTGTTTGAGCTTAATAGCAAATATGGGAGTGGAGTAGAAATATTGTCTGGGGAGATGGTGTCAGAGTTGAGAGTAGAACTATAAAGCAGGATTAGGGTAGAGAGTACTTTGCAAACTTGAAGGAAATGCAGTTAACTGTTTACCACAAAGATTTAACCCAGGGCCCATATCTATTAATATATAGCACAGGAACCTGTGTAATCTCTGAGTCCCTGTCAGAGTGAGCTCACAGTTCGTAGTCACCATTGGGAACATTCTAGGCTTCACTCACTTTAGAACCAGTCTTCCTCCAGTAGCAGAGTAGGATGACCCAGCCTCCCTCCAGAAAGTGGGGAAGTGTGGCATTTTGTTATGATAGTTTTGGCAAACTCATACTTGTGTGTATCTGGCATGAGAGAGCAAGAGATTGAAGGAAGATGGTGTGGACATCAAAACAAGGGTAGATCCTTCGGGTTTTTGTAAAATAGGCAAAGTGTGATTTTTCTATACTTTAACCAGTATAGGAAGCAATTAATTTTAAAGTTATACAATCATTTAAATTTATACAGTCATATCTGTATCTTACTAAGATTTATCTAGTGTCCCTGTGGGAAATGGTCTGGAGACTGGTCACACAGGGGGGAAGAACAGGGGAAGGCTTTTGCAGTAGTCTAAGGAGGAGGCAGAGGTTACACCAACTGAATGTGTCTTCCCTAAATTCACCTGGAACTCTAATTCCTGCTGTGACAACGTTTGGAAATGGAGTGCTTTTAAGAAGGTAATCATGCTGGTACTGTCATGAAAAGTCTCCTTTTTAAATGATTCTTGAGAATCCTTTTATTATTTTTTTTATTGCCAACAGGGTTATCACTGGGGCTCAGTGCATATACTATGAATCTACTGCTCCTGAAAGCTAGTTTTCTTTCTTTTTAAATATTTTTATTTTATAGGACAGATAGAAACTGAGAGGAGAGACAGAGACAGAGGCAGAGAGAGAGAGAGAGAGAGAGAGAGACCTGTAGCCCTGCTTCACCACCCCTGAAGCTTCTCCCCTGCAGATGGGTACCATGGACTTGAACCTGGCTTCTTGCACACTGTAATATGTGAGCTTAAGCAGGCGCACCAAACCCCCCTTATTCTTTTTCCTTGAGTTTTGCTTCTGTTGTGTTCTGTGATGACCACAGAAATGCAGAAGCCTCTTTCTGTCTGCCATAGAGAAGTGAGATTTCTCATCGTCTTCATTTGGTTCTCCAAAAATACCCTCTTACATTTTGCTGTGATTTTTCTATTTTCAAAATATTAATGATTTAATAAATTACAACATAACAAGGTATATCTTCAAACCGTTCACACCACCAGATTTCTTTATTCTCATTCTCTACATTAGAAGCTACAGAAGTTCCCCTAAGGTTGCAGATATGGGTTAACTATTGTTTCTACAACTATCGGTCTACATTTGTATATATTTGCCCATTTTTTTCTTATGGTCCCATCTTCCTTTCCAAGTCACACCTACACCTATTACTGTAACTACTCTTCCCTTTTCCTTCTTCTCTTTCCAGGTCCTGATAGAATTGGAGTTTAAGGCCCTCTGCTTATCTTCTCCTAACATTTCTCCTCTGCTGGGAGTATGAACCAAAATTCTTTATGAGGTACAGAAGGTGGGAGTTTTGGCTTCTGTATCTGCATCTCTGCTGGACATGGATGTTGGCTAGTGGATCCATACCCCCCATCCTGTTTCTGTTTCTGTCTTTTCCTAGTGGTGCAGGGCTTTGGAGATGTGAGGCTCCAGGACATTAAATGTGCTTCTGTCTCTCCGGGAACTGGGACTCATGTGTTTCTTTCCTTTTAGCTCTACTTGGAAATCGGTCCGAGTCATTGCTGAGATCTTGTATTTGGGGCTTTGTGCCATAGGTCAGAATTGATTCACCACATGCAAGTATTTGCATTTTGAAACTTCCTTTGAGGTTTCTTTGTTTCTCACTGTAGTTGGGTTTGCTCTGCTGCAAGTAGGATTAGCACCTTCAAACACTTATACGTGAATTCTCCTGAGGTCCTCTTGATCCTTGGAATCTCCCTCTCTCAGCTACACTTGTCTCTCATGAGAAAATTTTCTGAGTGCAGGAAGTCCTTCGCTGTGATGATGACTCTTATTTTTGACTTAGGGTATCTTTGTCATTGGGTATCTTCAAAAAGGCTAAAATGATAGTTGTTCTGTGGAGGGTAGGGCCTTCTGGCCTTAATAGTTAACACAAAAATAGACTCTGTGATTCACCCAGCTTTGATAGAATTGTTTTACTGTATGGTTCAGATTGAAAAGAGTCCTATGTCTGCACTACCTACCTAGATGGACTTTGTCTCCTGGAAAGGACTTAGAAGGACATGAGCAAATGCTCAACTTGCCTGCTTCCAGTCACTCATTTATCTGTCATGAGTATTAGGAACATAATATATGTTAAAATATCCCAGCGACTTGGATTATGGTATTTTAATTTTAGCCTTCAGGGTTATCTCTGGGACATGGTGCTGGCACTATAAATCCACTACTCCTGGTAGCCATGTTTTCCATTTTATTGGATAGGACAGAGAGAAATTGAGAGAGGAGGGGAGTTAGAGAGGGAGAGAGAAATAGAGACACCTGTAGACCTCATTTGCCACTTGCAACGTGTCCACCCTGCAAGTGGGGAGGAGCTCAGGCCTCAAACCTGAATCTCTGCATAGGTCCGTGAGTTTCCTACTATGTGCACTTAACTGAGTGTGCCCCTCCTCTTCCCCACACCCCCACACCAGAGAGATCTGTATCAATAGGATGATGTGGGTTTGAAGCTCCAGCACTACAAGCTAGCATCCTACCCAAGGGGAACCTTCACAAGCAATAGGGCAGTACCATGATGTCTTTCCATCTCAATCTCTGTCTCTGTTTCTATCTGTGATAAAAAAAGAGAAAAAGTTCCACTGGGAATGGTGGAATTGCACAAGCATGGAGCCCCAATGAAGCCTCTCTGGCAAGAAAAGAAAAGAAAAGAAAGAGCTAGTGTCACTGTAGTTGAATATTTGGTCTAACAAGAAATTAGAAATCTGTAGGGAAATAGAAGACATGATGGAGGCTTGCCGGTAGAGCTGCCAACTCACCCCAAGATCCACTTCTTTCTCTTTGCTGAAGAAGCTGGGGGACATGAGGAAAGTCCTGTTTAGGATTATTTCTTCCCTTTTGGACTTGGGAAGAAGCTTTTTGACCTGACTTAACATTGATAATTTTGCAAGACTTAACATTAATAATTTTGCAAGACAATTAGTTATTAAAAAATCTAGATATCCCTCTTAGAATAATGCACAGAAGTGGAAAGGAATTAGGAAGTAGAAATATCTCTGTGGTAATTTTAACATTCACTCCTCCACTCCAAAGTGAATATTTTGAAACTGGAAAATGAGAGCTATACCCAAAGGTCATAGTGGGAAACCCAGTGATTCTCATTTTAGCATTTAAGACTAACTGGCATATGTTCCTGGCAATATCGTTGCATAAATTAAGTTTTAAATATATGTAGGAGGAAACATTCTCAGAAAATGAGGACATTCAAATTTAGAACTTCAAAACGGAGCATCATTTTCTTTTTGACCCCTCAAACAAGTTTCCTTTCTGTTTATAGTCTACACTCTAATGCGTCAGGGTACAATTTGAGGAATAAATGATTGAGATATGTCTTAGGTTGGGCACTGATGATGAAGGAAAAAAGAGGAAGCCTTAATTGGAAGCGTCAACTGTAGTTGAACCTGGTGTCAAGAGTTTTGGCGTGGACATAATGGGGTCTTAGTAGCCTCTGGAATGCAGGCACAGAGCAAGGCCAATGTCATTTCTGTGGATTTCCGGACAGAATAAAGCCAGTGGAGGTCAATGAAATAAATAACTTGAACTTATGAGCAAATGTGATTAGAAGCTCTCAGACTTTTGTTATTGCTGTTCAGATAGGTGAGGAATTTACCTTACAGGTGCTCAATGAGTAATACAGTTAGAAGCTAATATTTATCAAACCTTGAAAGTTACACTAGGGATTTGTTTAGGATCTAGTATATGTATTTTTCATCTTTATTTTGTTTTTGATAGAAACAGCCAGAAATCTAGAGGGAAGGGAGTGATATAGAGGGAGAGAGGCAGAAAGATACCTGCAACACTACTTCATCACTTGCAAAGCTTTCCCCCTGTAGGTGGGGATCAGAGACTTGAACCCAGATCTTTGAGCACTGTAATGCCTGTGCTCAACCAGGTGCGCCACCACTTGGCCCTGGGTCTAGTATATGATAAGCTATTTAATCTTTCCAATAATTCCAAGGAGTGGAAGATATTTATTCCAATTTTCAGGTAAGGAAACAGGATAAATAAAGCCTAAAGTCACATAGGTGGGAAATGCAGGCTAAGATTTAGTCCAAAGAAGTCCAGTTTCAGAACTCATTATGAGATTGTGTTGTTTATGCTTTAGAATTATATAATGGAGGGAGAATACAGCGCTGGCATACACAGAGAATTCAACATGGAGACTACAAGCCTGGAACTCTGATTAAGTTATCCAGATGCCATCATAACTTTTTTTTTTTTCCCTCTACTTTCCATTGTACTGGGGGTTAATGGTTTATGGCACAGTTAACACATGGGTGCGATTTCATGACAGATGTCTGCAAAACATTCTCACCCCCAAACTTTGTTCCCTCTTCACCATCATGTAGCAGGACTCCAATGGCCTTCTCCCATGCAACACCACTCTGCTTTCCCCAGAGTCCCTTGCTGTGGTGAAACACATCAAATCCAATCCAAGTCTTACTTTGTGTTTTCCTTTTCTGTCTTTCTTAAGTTCTGTCTATGAGTGAAATCACCTGGTATCAATTCTCCTTTCTTTGGCTTATCCACTATGAGATTCCTTTTTTTTTTGATATTTTTAAAATTTTTTAATATTTATTTTCCCTTTTGTTGCCCTTGTTTGTCATTGTTGTTGTAGTTATTATTGTTATTGATATTGTTGTTGGATACGACAGAGAGAAATGGAGAGAGGAGGGGAAGACAGAGGGGGAGAAAAAGATACCTGCAGACCTGCTTCACTTCCTGTGAAGCGACTCCCCTGCAGGTGGGGAGCCAGGGGCTTGAACCGGGATCCTTACCCCAGTCCTTGTGCTTTGCGCCACATGCGCTCATCCCTCTGTGCTACCGCCTGACTCCCCACTATGAGCTTCTTAACAACTTTGTGAATAAACTGGTGGTTGTTGACTGTAAACCTGTTTTTCCTAGAACTCTGGAGGCTATGCAACTTGGAGATCACCAACTTAACACTTAGCTCACACTGAGGAGACTATGCTCACATATGACACCAGAACATCCAATGGCCATGACGTGGTCTATTTTCCCTCAGCTCCAAACTCATCCTGTGGAATTATCTCTGTGTTGTAGGCTAAGGTTTCCCCACTTAATAATGAGCATGGTATGAAGCTTTACCAGAAGAGAACAGGGTGGTCCTCTGCAAGGTAGCAGGACTTCTCTTCCTGTGCACTTGCCTGCTCATCTCTGGTGTGGGTGGGCTGGGCTTCCAGTGGTGCCCATACACATACCCAGATCACCTGGGCCTCAGACACCTCAGCCCAGGCTCAGGGGGACCATGTCCTCCAGTTCCTCCCCCACCACAACATGAAAGTCTCCAGGGCATCTGCTCGTAGTAATAACCAACTCCTCAGTCTGTTTACAGGTGTTGACTCACTGATGACTATGGACAGCCTTTGAACTGTATAAGTCAGCTGACTTCTCTCTAAATCAGTTTCTCGCAACTCTAGTGACTACTCTTGTCTTTATTGCGGTCTAAAGACTACTCATCTCCTTTTGATTCTTTGCCTTACACACTCACCATCAACCCCAGAGTAACCTTCAGGGTTCTCTTTATGCTTTTACAGTACTTTTTCTATCATAACTCAGTACTTCTTATTTTTTTAAATATTTATTTAGTTATTCCTTTTGGTTGCCCTTGTTTTATTGTCGTAGTTATTATTGATGCCATTGCTGTTGTATAGGACAGAAAGAAATGGAGAAAGGAGGGGAAGACAGGGGGAGAGAAAGACAGACACCTGCAGACCTGCTTTACTGCTTGTGAAGTGACTCCCCTGCAGGTGGGGAGCCGGGGGCTCGAACCGGGATCCTAACACCAGTCCTTGCATTTTGTGTCATGTGTGCTTAATCCGCTGTGCTACCACCCGCCTCCCCATCTCAATACTTCTTTAGCTCCGTCTTCTCCACTGACACAGCCTGGTTATTAAGAGCCTGCTTACAATGACGTACATGAAATGCAGAGAAAACAGTCTGCCTGTCACTAAGTGTGGGAAGTGGTGGAAGAAGTGATGGGAGGAGGTGACAGAGAGTGTCTGTGCAAGTCTGGAGGTGTGGAATAGAGCTTCTGCTTTTGAGATATTCAGATATGGGTCCCCTGACCCAGGAAGAGGACTGTGAGGAACACGGTTCCTATGTATTTGACAACAATCCCTAGCTAAATGTCAAACTGATGCAACTCAGGGACACAAATTGCATCTGAATCCCTCCTTTGAAAGATTCAAGTCCATAAATCAATGACTAGATTACACTTTGTGAGGCCTTTAGAAATTTGCAGGGAAGATAATGTGTGTAACATTCTTCAAAAATTGACTAATTCAAGTATAATTCAGAACAATTTACTAATGTACAGTGATTTATAAAGAGATTTCGTTTTGCTAAGGAGTTCCAAATGGAATGCATGAGAGGAACTAACTGAATTGAAATGACTCTTAGAAGTTAGGGGAAGGGGAAATAGGGCATTTATGAACAGAGCCACGGACAGGGCATTCAAAGTTGGCACACACTGCTCGTTGAGTGTGGTGATGTGCCTTCTTTGTGAATTATGACTGGTGCTCTGCTGTGTAACTACTCTCTGGGAACTGACATGGGTAGCCTTAGCAAGAGTAACAGTAACAGTGTAAAAAGCAAAGCAAGCAGGACAAATTTTATATACAGTATGGTCCCAGGACAAATGATCTATACAAACACCACAACCATGTATGTATATATATCTATATATATCTATATCTATATATATATATATGTATATATATATCTATATCTATATATATATATATCTTCTTATTCATTTTTTATTTTTTTATTAGTAACTTAATAATGATTGAGAAGATTGTGAATAAGAGAGGTATAACTCCATACAGTTCCTACCACCAGGGTTCCACATCCCATCCCCTCCATGAAAAGCCTCCCTATACTCTCTTCCTCTGGGAGTATGGACCAAAGATCTCCATGGGGTGCAGAAGGTGGGAGGTCTGGCCCTTTCAGTTGCCTCTCTGCTGGACAAGGGCACCAACAGGTGGAGCCATTCCCCTCAGCCTGTTTCTATCTTTCCCCAGTGGAGTAGGGCTCTGGGGAGATGGGGTTCCCAGACTCATTAGTGAGGTCCTCTGCCCAGGGAAGTTAGGCCAGTGTCATGGCAACATCTGCAACTTAATGGGGCTTGCTTTTTCCTTTGTCCTTTTCAACTTCTTTTTGAGGGTTTTGAGATGAGTTATAATATTCCACCACTGTTCCTCTTTGACCCCCTGTCTACAGTTCATGTCCTACAGGCCTGGAAATCATGTTTCTGCTTATAATTCCCAGGGTTTGAATATTTATTATTATTACTGTTTGCAGAATCTGTCTGGTTGCTGCCTTTAGGCTGCTATCTTGACTTCACCCCCCAACTACTTATTTCTTGATAGAGAAATAGGGAGAGAGAGACAGAGATTGGTCAGAGCACAACTCTAACATATAAGGTGTTGGGGATTGAACCAGGACCTCAGGCATAGAATTCCTGCCCTCTACCCACTGAGCTACCTCTCCCCCTCACAGCTTTCTTGTTTAAGATTTCATTATGTAAACATTTTAAATTATCCTTTTTTATTTATTGGATAGAGACAGCCAGAAATTGAGAGGGAAAGGGAAATAGAGAGGGGGAGAGACCTGCAGCCCTGTTTCACCACTTGCTTTCTCCCTGCAGGTGGGGCTAGGGGGCTGAACATGGGTCTGTGTGCACTGTAACATATGCACTCAAGCAGGCGCACCACCACCCGGCCCCTGTTTAATATTTACTTATTTATGCGAGAGTTAGAAAGAGATAGAGAACAAAGACAAGAACATCACTGTGTTACATGCACTGCCAGGGACTGCAGTTAGAACATCATGTTTGAGAGTCCACTGTTTTATCTACTGCACTGGATAGTATCTGCTGCTTATCCACTGCCTGGAGAATAGCATTTTCATTGTATCTGTTCTATACATACCTTCTGCCTCCCCTACTGGACTATAATGAAGAAAAGTCCAATTTTATTTTATATTAGATAACTCATGAAATTGCTAATATTTGGGAAATTTTGCACAATAAAGAGACCTACTTTATGTGATTCAACTTCACACCATTTTACCTAGAAATATTTCAGTATATACTTTTAAAGATAAGAATTAATTAAAATACAGTCAAAACACCATTGTGATTTGAAAATATATATTACTGAGTATTTAATATCCTGAAATACCTAATTGGTATTTAAATTATCTTGAGTTTCTTTCTTTCTTTTTTTTAAAGGTTATTTTGTCTGTAATTTTCCTTTCTTGTCAGGTCCTTGTGAAGGTTTGATAGTGGGGTTAGGTTGGCCTCACTTGGGGTGTAAGGATATGTTCTTTTCATCTCTGTTTAAGACTATTTGTTTCAGCTTGGTGTCATTGGGAATTTACATGGTTGACAGATTTTATTAGTGAGGTCATCTAGGATTAAATTTTTCTTTTCAGGAAAAGATTTAGGTTACTAATTCCATTTCATTTAAAAATGATATAAGACTACTCACATCTTCTATTTCTACCTCTGGCCAATTTAATTAGCTTTGTTTCCATGGAGAAATTTTGCCATTTCATATTGCTTATTTTGTTAGTATTGCCTTTCATAATATTCACATTTTATCATTTGTCCAATTTAAAAAAAAATTAGTAGTGAGAATCACTGTTTGATTGCAATTCAACTCTGCTGTTGTCAGAGATAAATACTTTTAATTCCTTTAAAACATGAAAATTGTCTTATGGCCTAGCACATGGTGTGTGTGTGTGTGTGTGTGTGTGTGTGTGTGTGTGTGTGTGTGTATTGTCTCTCCACTTTAACAAAATGTGTTTAAAGCTGCCAGAGACAGAGCAGGCAACATTACCTAAATCAAGTAACTGCTATTACTACTTAGATAAATTCACTTGATTCAGGTGATCATCTCCCTGCCAGCATGGTCTCTATCTTATACTATTTAATCCCACTTGTCTTTTACATAACTTTGTAAAAGAGGAAAAAAGACTATAAGACAACTCTACATCTGTCCTTCCCCCGTGTAAACTATTACAGGACTTAAGCTTTGCCTGTGGTATACGTCTTCAGCATTTACCAGGTCACATGGACAAGGGTAAGATCTAACATTTGTTATGTGTCCCTGTTTCCTGCAGGTTGTATTGAATGACTATCACCTCTGTTTGGGTTTCTATCATCCTAGAAACTGAGTTTGCCTTCCCAGACACACTGACAATTTCACCTGCCTCTGTCTTTTCCTGGTTTCCTGGGGGTAGGGGGATGGGAGGGACCCTCAAAAGTATGAATTTTTGAACTTTTTGTCTGCTTGACTATTCATTAATGAAAAAGGAGTGCTGAAATCTTCAACTGTGTCTTTTAAGTTTTTTATTAGTGTTTTAATAATTATTAACAAAATAGTAAAAGAACAGGGATACAATTCCACAGTTTCCACCACTGAATTCCCGTGTCCCATCCCCCCTCTATTAGAAGATTTTAATTCTTTTTTAAAATATTTATTTCCTTTTGTTGCCCTCGTTTTATTGTTGTAGATATTGTTGTCGCCGTTGTTCCATAGGACAGAAAGAAATGGAGAGAGGAGGTGAAGACAGAGAGGGCGTGAGAAAGATTGACACCTGCAGACCTGCTTGACCACCTGTGAAGCGACCCCCCCTGCAAGTGGGGACCCAGGGGCTCAAACCGGGATCCTTACGTCAGTCCTTGCGCTCTGCGTCACCTGCGCATAGCCTGCTGTGCTACCGCCAGACTCCCAGAAGATTCTAATTATTTATCCCTCTGGGGTAATAGACCAAATTCTTTATGGGGTACAGAAGGTGGGAGTTCTGGCTTTTGTAACTGCATCTCTGCTGGACGTGGACATTGGCAGGTGGATCCACACTCTCAGACTATTTCTCTCTTTCCCAAGGAGGGCAAGGCTACAGATAGGAGGGGTTCAAGGGCATATTGGCGAGGTTGTCTGCCCAAGGGATGTCAGGATGCCAATAATTATGGTAGCATCTGTAACTTGGTAGCTGAAAAGCATTAATATGTAAAGCAAAACAAATAATTTAATAAACAGTCCATGGTCACAACAGGAACATTCAAGGCTGCACTGATTTCAGGAACCATCTTCCTCAGGTAGTAGAGTGGGGTGACCCAGCCTCTATTCAGAGAATGGGGCAGCCCCTACCATTGCTGCACTACAGTGAGGGCAAGGTCCTGGAGAGACACACAAGAGGGCTTATGATGATCCTTTTAAGTTTATTTTTTCCCTTTTAATTTTTCTTTTATATATCTTGAAGATATATTAGTAGATGTGTATATTCACTCAGTGTTAATGATACATTCTTGACAAAATTGTTCTTCTGTCTCTATGAGATGCCTCTTTTTGCTTAAATTCTACTTTATATCATTAGGACTATTCTAGTTTTCTTAAGCTTGATAATTGAACTTTAGATTTCTTATGTCTCTACCTCTACCTATACGTACATTTATATTGAATATATTTAAATATCACTGATATGGAATTTTTATCAGTTTGTATAAGACATTTTTTTAACTAAAGGGATATAATCAGTGATATGTTGATATAATTTTTCATATATAAATTTAGCAAGCTGCTAATTATTTTTTTCTGTTCACCAACTTTCCCTTTTTTATGTTGGCTAATTAGAAAGCATTTTCTGTTATATCTTCTCTTGAGGTTTTGGTTGTGGTTTGCATAAATTTTCAGCAGTTGCTCAAGGAAGTAGAATACACATCCTAAAGTTATTAGTATTTCATATGTATTGTAAGAACATCAAAATGTATCTTTTCATCCTTTGGAGTTTACATATACATTGATTTTTATTGGTAATATTCATTTTTCGAAGTTTTTTATTATAAGCCTAGGCATGATCTTTTTTTATACATATACCTGCTTTATATATTTTTTTCTCAGAATACTACTTAGCTCTGGTTTATGTTGGTGTGTGAGATTGAACCTGGGGCCTTGGAGCCTCAGACATTATAGAAGTCTGTTCACAAAATCACTATGCTGTCTTCTGTAACCATATATACGATGTGTTGAATATCTTGGATTAATTGGTTAATCAAACGTGAAAAATTTTCTAGCTTTTTTCAAATATTTCTCTGTGTCATTTCTTTTCTCTCTCTCTTTCAGACTGTGTGTGTGTGTGTGTGTGTGTGTGTGTGTACAGTTATATGTACATTTGAGATCTTTGTTCTTTTCCACAAATGTTTTAAACTTTGTTCACTGTTTTAATAGTTCCTTCTGTAAATACTTTTGGTTGGAGAATTTCCACTACATTAGTGGTAAATTCATGCTACGTATATTTTTTTACTTGTCATATAAAATTCACTCATTTCCATTTATGAAATTGCTATTGTTAAATATTCTATTTTTTGATTTTAGAATTTCCATCTGATTCTTCTTTAGAAATTGTATTACTTTTTGGGGAGTCAGGGGTAGCACAGTGGGTTAAGCACATGTGGCACAAAGCGAGGACTGGCGTAAAGATCCTGGTTCTAGCCCCTCGCTTTCCACCTGCAGGGTAGTCGCTTCACAGGTGGTGAAGCAGATCTGTATGTGTCTATCTTTCTCTCCCCCTCTCTATCTTCCCCTCCTCTCTCCATTTCTCTCTGTCCTATCCAACAACTACATCAATAATAGCTACAACAATAAAGCAACAAGAGCAACAAAAGGGAATACATAAATAAATGTTAAAAAAAAGAAATTGTTTTACTTTTTGAAAATTACCAATTTCCATTACCTATAAGCAGTAATCTTGTCTTGCAAACTTTTTTAACTTCGTCTACACTAATAGCCATAATGGATTCCAATCTATACTGGTTTTATACCTCCTTCATTTGATAGCCTTTTCTCTAAAATAGAAGTTACTACTTAGAATTCCACTTGATTCAAGTGGTCATCCACTAGCATGGTCTCTCTCATACTATTTCACCCCACTTGTCTTTTACATAACTTTGTGAAAGAAGAAAAAAGACTATAAACAATCTACTTATATCCTTCCTCTGTGTAAACTATTACAGGACTTACCTTTGCCTGTGGTATAAATCTTCAGCATTTACCAGGTCAGATGGACAAGGGTAAGATCTAACATTTGCTGTTATGTGTCCCTCTTTCCTACAGGTTGTATTGAGTGACTATCACCTCTGTACATGGGTTTCTGTCATCTTATAAACTGAGTTTGTCTTCCAGACTCATTATCTGACAATGTCGCCCACCTCTGTCTTTTTCTGCTCTCCTGAAACCCCAATTTTGTACAAATATAACGCTGCAGAGCCGTTCTTTTCTTTTCTTTTGCCTCCAGGGTTACCACTGGGGCTCATTGCCTAAACTATGAATCCATTGCTCCTGGAGGCCATTTTTCCCCTTTTCTTTGTTTGCCCTTGTTGTTGTTACTATTGTTATTCTTGTTGAGAGAAATGGAGAGAGGAGGGGAAGACAGAGAGGGGGAAAGAAAGACAAAACACCTGCAGACCAGCTTCACCTCCTGTGAAGGGAACCCCCTGTAGGTGGGGAGCCAGAGGCTCGAACTGGGATTCTTACGCCAGTCTCGGCAATTTGTGCAATGTGCGCTTAACCCACTGTGCTACCCCCAGCCCCCTGAGCCATTCTTTTCTCAGTAGTATATTAGTTTTCTGTGATTGCCATGACCACACTATAGAGATGTGTTCTCTCTCAGGTTTTCAGGCCAGACATTCAAAATCAAGGTGTACATACTTGTGTAGTTTCTACAGGAAAGGTAGTTTCTTGCCTGCATTTAGGTTTTGACAACTGCAAACTATCTGGGTGTTTCTCAGGTTGTAACCACATTACTCTAATGTTGCCACCGATTCATGGCAGCTTCGCCCTGTGACTCTGACCTAGTTTCCCTCCTATTGTAAGGATGTTAGCGTTTGCTTTAAGGACCACTCTGATTCAGAATGACCTTGTACTTCAGGTTTTTGTGAGAGAGAGAGAGAGAGAGAGAGAGAGAGAGAGAGAGAGAGAAGGAGAGAGAGAGGAAGAAGGAGGAGGAGGAGGAAGAGGAGAGGCAGACAGATCAGAGTACTGCCCAACACTGACATATTCACTATATACAGTATAGTGAATGCAGTTTACCTAGGGCCTCAGGCATGTAAGTCCTGTCCTCTGCCTTTGAGGTATCTCCCCAATACCAGAATGACTTCATATTAACTTAGCTACATTGAATGAAGACCTTCCTTCCCATTAGCTGATGTGTCATAGTGATATACATTTTGGAGTGACATTTTTCACTCAATGGAGTAACTAATCTCCATTATTTTTCTCTTCAATTATTTGCCTGTTTGTGGGGGTAATTTTCTACTTAATTAATAAAATACTTCTCCTTCCATTGAGTAGTGTGGTATATCTCTTAGTTAACAAATTTGCTTGGATGGCTGTTACCACCAAAAATGATGAATTTTCGGAGAAAAATCAGTTTTTGATTTAACTGCTTCACCAAGAATTTTATTAATTTATCAATGCTTACCTTATAGTACATGCTTATAAGTGTTTGATAAATGAATATTTCTTTTTAAAATAGTCTTATCTTTATTTATTAGATAGAGCCAGCCAGAAATCGAGAGCAAAGCGGGTGGTAGAGAGGGAAAGAGACAGATACCTGCAACTCTACTTCACCACTCTCAAAGCTTTTCCCCTGTGGGTGGGGATTGGGGGCTTGAACCTGGGTCCTTGCACAGTATAACATGTATGCTTAACTAGGTGTGCCACCACCCAGCCCCATAAATGAATTATTCTTAAAGGAACAAAGGGTCTGGTTATTTTCTTATAATATAAGCCCTGAGGCACTCTAACCTTTCACACTACCGTTTCATCCTGCGTTGGCAGTCTTTTATTTACAGCAAGATGAAAACAAAATTGAAACATATTCTTGGTGAATTAGAAACCTAAACCAACCGTGGTTCTAAATGAACTCTCTGAATCTGAGGAAAACAAAGCAGAGGCATAATGCATATCTCAAAATGTTACTGAGAACGTTAGTAATGGTATTGACTTAATTCTGCTCGCTAGGGGAGGGCCGTGACTGAACTCAATGTGTTGAAAAGTTCAGAGACATTAATCTTCTTATCTGTGCCCCAGAACTCCCCCTGCAAAGACAAATGAGCAAGCATTGATGAATGCTGCTTCATTAGGAGAATTTAAAAATGCAATTTGTCTTCCTGAAAAGGAAGTATTTTTACATTTTCCATTTTACAATGAATCGGTGAAAAGAATCTTTCAGCCATTACCCCTTGACTCTGAATGGCCTTTCTGAATAGCATATCATGCAGTAATGGACTTAATTTGGGGGGAATCTTGACAAAAAGACACTTCCAGGAAGAATAGGGTTTTTTGTTTGTTTGTTGTTTTTACAGTCTGTAGGTTTCTTTAAGGTTCTTTGGTGGTAATATTTTTTTAGGGGTTTAAACCCCCAACTTCTCTTGATCTTTTTAAAAGATAAAAATAAAACCTAAAAAAAAAACCAAAAAGCACACAAAACCCTACAATATATCTTATTTTTCAGAAGAAGATTTCAGGTTTTTCTGTAAAGGACTATATAGTCATCCCAATCTTGTACTTTATTATTATTATTATTATTATTCACATAATAGGATATTAAAATAGTTTGTCCTCAGTGATTATCTTGAAAATTCACAAGGCTGTTAAGTGATCCAGATACAATTATATCATTGTTAATATATTCTTAGAAGGACATACACTTTAAATAAACAGTCTTAATATCAGAAAATATCCTTAACATTCAAATAAATAGAAAACTATTCAGAAATTCCTATCATATAATTAGTCTGATTAGAGATGGCTTTGTAATTCCTTTGTGTTTTAGTATCCATTCAATAAGTATTGTTTAGAATTTAAGTTCTGCTCCTTTTGTTAAATATAGTGATCTTTATAGTCACTCAAAGTTGGGAGGAAGGAGGTTTAGGTTGTAGAAACATTCACTTACATATACCATTTCTTTTGAATTTGAGTCTATCTGTAACATAGTTCTTATCAGGAATTTTTTTTTCTTTTTGATGGCTACCTGTATTATTGCTGAGACTTGGTTTCTGCACAGCTATTCACTGCTCCCAGGCAACATTATTTTCCTTTTCTTATTTGATAGAGCAGAGATAAATTGAGATAGGAGGGAGATATAGACAGGGAAATTGAAAGAGAGACACCTGAAGACCTGCTTATCTGGTTGTGAGGTGTCCCTCCTGAAGTAAAGTACAGGGGCTCAAGCCTGGGTTCTGGAACATGGTAGTGTGTGTGTGTGTGTGTGTGTGTGTGTGTGTGTGTGTGTGTGTGTAAATTGTGAGGATGTGGTCGAGCCTGGCAGGACTTGACCTGGGAGTACACATCTATCCTGTCAGTCTCTCTCTACTGAGAGGTTGAGAGAGGAGGGACATGAGACCCCTCCAAGGTTTGCCTTGTCTTATCAGACTCCCTGCCTCACAGAGCACCCTGCATTCCTGATAATATGGCCTGCTCCCTTATTATCTATATAATCACTGTTTTGCCTGAAAGGTCTCCTCCCTAATTCCCCTAAGGGAATCCTACCAGTTAAATCCCTAGCAACAGTTGCTAAGGAAGTCCCTACCTTTCCCAGCCCCTTTTACCTTTCTCAACCCCTTTCCTAACCATATATGGCATTGTCAAGCCACTTCCATTTCCAACTTTTCTCTTCCATTTTCCTGGCCTCAGAGCGGGTGTGCTCTGACCAGGAGGCTGACACAGGCCATTGTGGTTTTTCTCGTGCGTCGCTAGCCCGACATGTGTTTATGTGTGTGTGTATGTGTGTGGGCACTCAACTGGGTGTGTACCACTACCTGGCCCCTATTGGTCATAACAGTTTATTGATCATAGCAGTCATTTGACAAATATCTAAATAATAATAATCCTGCCACAAGTGGGCATATCCTCAGACTTCTTTTGTCTCACCATATATATATGGTGAGACAGAGAGTGACAGAAAGAATATAAGTATCTTCACTCTGCTCCTCTGCTTATGAAGCTTTCCCCCTGCAGGTGGGAACTGGTGACTTGAACCCAGGTCCTTGCCCAAGGTAATATGTGCACTCTTTTGGATGAGCTGCTATCTGGCCCATGAATACCGCATTCTAAAGGTATATTCTAGGTGTTTCAAATGCACATTGTTTTAAGAACCAAGTTTAAAAGAATGATTATCTTTTCTTCAAACTAAGTATGTTTTCTGTATGAAGATGATCCTTTTGTTTTTTTCTTCCAGTAGAACACTGGAGACTTTTATTTTCTTATAATTTCATTCCCTCTCCTTCTCTCTCTCTCTCTCTCTCTCTCCCTCCCTCTCCCTCCCTCCCTCCTTCCCTCCCTTCCTCCCCTATATTTTCCTTGTTTTATTTGACATTACAGAAAGAGATTGAAAGAGAAGGGGAGATAGGAAGAGAGAAAAATAGATAGATAGATAGATAGATAGCTGCAGCACTGCTTTACCACTTGTGAGATATCCCCCTGTAGGTGGGAAACAAGGGCTTAAACCCAGGTCCTTGAACATGGCAGTGTGTGTGCTTAACCAGGTGTGCCACAGCCCGACCCCCTATAATCCTCTCTATTTTGCATATACTGAGAAACATTTTGGAACGATCACCTCTACCTGTAAGCTACTTTACCTAAATTTCGCATTTTTAGATGCTTATTCACAATTAAATACTTCATTTCCTTTGACCTTGTGTATCAGTCTTGCACAGCTTCCAAATTCCCTTTTCCTTGGGTCCTTGGCCTCTATAAAATTTCGCTTCTCAACTCAAGTGCCCACCATCTGGGAAAAAATTCCTGCCTACACTCATCCACCTCGTCAACTCTCCATCTGGCTTTGAAACTCAGTGAAAAACAGATATTCTGCATTAAGGATCTCTTGATTTTTTTTTCTCATTGAGTTACCATTTATTTTTGTCTCAACATCTGCTAACCTTGTAGACCATCTTTTTAAAAGACCTTTTAACTCTTTTAACCTTTTAACTCTTGAGTAATAAGTTTTTTTTCAGAATTATTTCAGATCCATACCAGTGATTAAAATATTTAGCATGTTGGAGAGAGATGACTCTCAGTCCTTTGCAGATTAACTGCCTCCAGTTTGTTTTCATCATTAACCAAGAGCTTCAGGACTTTGCTTTCTTCTGAAGTCATATCAGTGTCTGCACTGGCTTTGCAATGATTGCATAACATTTGCTTCCTTCCCATGGGAGGCACTTCTGGAACAGAATCTCAGCATTCAGTGTCTTCAGGAATATGAAATATGATCTGACCAAGAAGGGAATAGAAACACATTTCTAATTGATGTGAAAATAAATAAATAGTGTGAGTGGGTCAGGCTGTGGTTTACCCAGTTATGTGCACATAGTACTCAGTGCGAGGACCCACACAAGTATCTGTGTTCTAGCCCTCAGCTCCACCCATCCAGGAGGGAAACTTTACAAGCAGTGAGGCAGGTCTGCAGGTGTCTCTCTTTTCCTCTCCCTCAATATTCCCCCCCTCTTCAATTTCTCTCTGTCTTATCCAATAAAAATGGAGAGAATAAAAAAGGCTGTTGGGAACAGTGGATTCCTAGTGCTGACACTGAGCCCCAGCGATAACCCTGGCAGCAAAAAAAAAAAAAAAAAAAAAAAAGAGAGAGAGAGAGAAGAAACAAAAAGAAAAAAAACCACCAACAACAGTTACAAAAAATGTGATGGAATGTGCACCAAATGGGGGATTCAAGGCCAAGGAAGCCTACAGGCATGTTTCTTCTCCTGTGCATAAAGGAGAGTACCTAGAACAGCAGCACATGAGTTGCCTGAAACTACAGGGCAAATGCTGACATGTCTGGCGGATAACACATCAGAGACTGGGAAGGAACAAACCTTGAGATGAGAGAAGGTGAATGAAGAGAAGCGCATTCCATGTGTCAGGAGGGTGCTTAATACACTCAGCTGGGAAACACAGCAAGGGGCAAAGACCACAGAACTTGTGCAGAAGTGCACTGCCCTTAGTCACTGATGCCATCAGCAATGGAAGGAAGTGGGTGGGGTTGCTTAGAAAGCGCTTGTGAGATTGACCCCCTCCTCAACCCAAGAGCCAATGGATTAATAATTATCTGGGGAGTTCCTATCCTCTGGACCACAACTGTTGAAATAGTTAGTATAGATCCCCATTCTTCAGGGCTCAGGGAGGGAGGCAGACGCTGCCTTATAGACTCTGGTGATGTTTTCTCTGAACCAGCTGTGAAGGGGATGGTGAACGCTAGAGTGAGTAGCATTTAGAGTGAAAACCTAGGGGGTCATGCAGTGTGGCTCACTTGGTTAAGCGCACAAAGTATCATGCACAAGGTCTTGGGTTCGAGCCCCTGCTCCCCACCTGTAGGTGGAAGCTTCAGCAATGAAGCAGGTCTGTAGGTGTCACTTTTTCTGTCTCCCTTTCTATTCCCTTACCCCTTCAATTTCTCTCTGACCTATCAAATAAAATAGAAAGAAAAAAAATTGGGGAAAATGGTCACTGGGAATGGTGGATTTGTAGTGCAGGCACTGAGTCCCAGCAATAACCCTGGTAGAATAAAAAATATAGAGTGAAGAACGATTACAACAACTGCCTGAAGCTTTTCCTTTCTGGAAATCGTTGAGCTCTGACTACCCCTGTTCTGCTGCTACTGTTTCTAGATTTCCCACAGTGGCCACATTCTCAGCTCTCTGCTCTGCACTGACTGCTTTTCCATCATGACTACAGGTCTGTGGTGGAAGGGAGAGTCAGTTGGCCACCCACTGGGACAGATGCTGGACTCCATCACACCTGGACACTCTCCCCTCCCTGCCACTGAGCCTGTGAAGTGTGTGAACATAGTACTTTCTTTGTGACAGAGCCATGAGTCTTCCCTTGCAAGGGAAGAACAGGAGAGGCAGTGTCCATGCCAGGCTGGGTCAGGGCCTTCGCAGATAAGATGACAGAGGATCTTGGGCTCCTGCTGGAGTCTTTGTTGTGTCAACCATTTCCTTCAGAACCTCCATTCACCACCAGCACTCCCTCAGGTTGGATGATTGCCTTACAATGGTCCCAAAGGTGGTCTGACTTTGAAAACTAGAGTACATTGACCTCTGGCCCTGCTTAATTTTTTCTCCTGTTTCATTTAAATCAAAACTGACAGGAAGAAGAATAGACTAAAAGAGTTATTTCCCTGTACTGCATAATGGGATATGAAGCTTTGGCTTATGATGGAAAATAGCATTTTCCACTTGGATACACAAAATTTTGTCTCTTACCACCCCCCCCCCAAATAATCCTGTTCATTTACAAGGATATAGACATTTCATGTAAAATAATTCCTCTGCACCTTCTCCTGTTGTAATTTATTGGCTACCTCCTTCCTCTTTTTCTTCTCCTGTGTATTTTGGGTGATTCAAACACCGAGCTGGCATTATGGATAATGTAGGGTGCTGAAAGAATGGGCGCCGAGCCCTCGAGTGCCCAGGGAAGCCACAGACATATCATACCATCCTGTTGAGGCATCCCTCCAGGTGTGATGTGGGTTGTCCCGGTGAGAAATGAGTGTGAGGAGTGCTTCCTCTGTAGATACAGTCTTTTGGAAATATTATATTTCTGGCTTTGTGTGTGTGTGTGTGTGTGTGTGTGTGTGTCTTTCCCTGTGTGCACTAGCTCTTCCTCAAGAAATAAGAGTTGAGGCAGAGAATTTATCACTTAAAATGATCTGCATGTTCCTTATGGTGTTGTTCAATTAGTCTTGGCTTTTTTCATTCCCAACACTCACTACTAAGCCTCAGTGTTTCTTTAGTGAGCTCACTTTGCATCTATTAATGTGCGTTAAAATGTCCTCTTTAGGGATAAGATAGAAAATACAACCTATTTATAGATATTTCAAGATCATTTCTCTTTTGCAGAAGAGCCTCACAAGTTTCCTGCAGCTTGTTTAATATTGAAACTTAATGAGTGTACCTAGTGCTGTTCCTGAAAAAACTAATGGCAGGCTTTGCCAAGGAAGGGGCCAGACCCCAGGGCATTGGATGAGAACAGCTAACCAGACTTTAATATAGAAAAATAGGTAAATAGGGTAATAATTCAATCAGAAGGTAATGTACCTATCAGGCACCAGGAGAAAGCACAGCTGGAGGATTCGAAAATGATTTGGAAGCAAAAACCTCTCATTGAATTAGAGGCAAAAAGAAATCAAGTTAGCCATTGGCAGGAAAGTGAAACCTGGTTGTGAGGTTGTAGAAAAGGTTCTGCTTTTCTGTTGTCAGCCAGAATTCCTCAGAGGGCCCTCCCACCTCATAACTCTGCTTCTGGTTAAAGCCAAGCCAACACTCTCCTAAGCAACAAAGAAACACGATAAATACACATACATAGCTCCTGGTCTTCCTGGTGGTCACATCTCTAGGGGTTGGCTGTGAACTTGTCTCTGAAATCATGTTTTGTGTGTGACCCTGTATTGCATTATAACCTGTCAGGTAAATGATGTCAGAATAACCAACTTTCAGACTGTGCATTGAAAGCTCCATTAATTGCATATCAGCCTAGATCCCGAAAAAGAGAAAACCGTATCTGCTCTTCCTTAGTCTTTGATGGAGAGAATCTGTCATCACTGTAGTAGAAATTCCTCTCTTTGGGTGACTTACATGGTGCCACTGATATCTTAATCTTGAATTTTACATCAACCAGCACTTACTCTGTGTTCATGTTGTAGGAAGAACAACAGTATGTGAGATACAGGTATTTCCTCCCAGGAAGTCAGTCTAGAAATGGCTGAAGAACCCCATTTGGAGAATAAATCCTAATTTGGTGAGACCAGAATCAATATCAAAAGAGAGGCAGCAACAAACTCTTGCAAGGGTTGAGAGGGGTGGGTGGGATGTCGCCGTTTTATGACTGAGGAGTGGTCATACTCTTTAATAACAAGCTTTGTGTTCCATGCCCAGTATGAGTGTTAAGCTACTGATGTCCCAGAAGTTTTCTTTGAAGGGACTTCTTTTTGAATTATTTAAATCACCCTTTTTTTTTTCACATTTTCAGAGGCATGTCTTTCTCTTCCTTTTGTCCCTCTCGAGCTCTTTAGTCATCTGTCACTAATAACACAGGACATTGGGCTTTCAAATATCAGTTTGCTTATTTATTTGTTTAATCTTTTATGAGAGAGACAGAGACTAAATCAGCATACTACTCTATCATCATCATTCCAGGTTTCAAACCCTGGAACCCATGTTTACAAGGAATGAATCTCTACCCACTGAACCACCCTCCCAGCCCCTGGATGGTTTTCCGTGTGGCATTGTATATTGATAATAGCTCCAGAAAGGAGGGAAAGTGGGGTCTGGCTTTTGAATATCTGCTATCAGTCAGTCAGCAGACACTGACTTAATCTTTTCACTCTGAAGACTGTGGTTCCATATAAAATAGTTTTGATCATGGGGGGAAAGAGATTCATCTCTTGAGCTCATGTTTGATCATTAGCATGTTAATCCAACAAATTAACCCACCAGTGCCCCCCCCCCTTTAGTTTAAACTATGTTTTATTATTTTTTTTCTGGTCCCATAAAACATCATTTCTGTACTCATACTTCTATTTGGTTTTTGGCCATTAACGTTATTGTTGGGACTTGGTGCCTGAATAGCTTGATTATTCCCAATGGCCACTTCCTTTTCTTCTCTCTCTTTTATTTTTTTATTTTTATTTATGAAAAGGAAACACTGCCAAAAACCATAGGATAAAAGGGGTACAATTCCACACAATTCCCACTACCAGAACTCTGTATCACACCCCCTCTCCTGATAGCTTTCCTATTCTTTATCCTTCTGGGAGAAGGTGGAAGGTCTGGCTTCTGCCATTGCTTCCCTGCTGAACATGAGCATTGGCAGGTCAATCCATACTCCCAGCCTGTCTCTCTCTTTCCCTAGTGGAGTGGGGCTCTGGGGAAGTGGGGCTCCAGGACACGTTGGTGGGGTCATCTGCCCACAGAGGTCCAGTTGGCATCATGGTAGCATCTGGAACCTGGTGGCTGAAAAAAGAGTTAACATATACAGCCAAACCAATTGTTGACTAATTATGAACCTAAAGGCTGGAATAGTGCAGATGAAGATTTAAGGGTTTCCATTCTGTAGATAGCTAGTAGGCTTATTTTAGTTATATTCCCAAGGGCCCATGACTATATTACTTTTTAATTTTTTTTTCTGAGCCTGACATCTGATATGCAGGTGGACCCAAGTTATTGTCTGGGAAGATGATATCATGGCTGGAAAAAGGATCAGAGAAGAGAATAGCTCCCAAATATGTGAAAATATGTATAAATATTGTTGACTATAAACCCCAAGAGACAGAAAGATACAGGGAAAGATACAGTGGAGGAGAGAGATATCCACAGCACTGCTTTTCTGTTCGTGAACCTTGCCCCTCCAGGTAGTGTCCAGCAACATGGTAACAGACACGCTCTGCTATGCTACGTGAGCCATCACCCCGCCCCACAGTCCTATTTTTTTTTATGTTCCTCCTTGATTTACATGGTTTGTGCGCACAGTACAGCTTTTGATAGCTCCTTAATTATGTTCTGGGATGCATGGGCAGGTGATAAATGAAGGTAGGGTTTTATTCACGGATCTTTTAAGACCTCTCTGTACAGTTTCCCACCTTTCGTTTCAAATTGTTCAGAAAGAACGACTTTGATAATCAGGGATATTTTCACTTCAGCTCTCTGAGTCTCAGTTATCTTCTATGAAAAATGGATGTTTTAGAGGTGTAGGCTATAGTGTGCAGCATGGTGGTATTTTTTGGACATTGCAAATCTCCATGAACTCAACGGCCCATGTCCATGCTGGTGTAATTATTTGTCCAAGTACAGCCTATGGGGTGTATGAGGTGGCTATCTTCCTCCTGGACTGAGTGTTTCCCTGAATGTATGCACACTGACCACAACTATGTGGGACTATAGCCTTTTAAAAATATTTATTCATTATTTATTGATAGAGACAAATAAATAGAGAAAGAAGAGGGAAATGGAAAAAGAAGGTCAGAGACACCTGCAGCACTGCTTCACCACTTGTGACGCTTCCCCCTGCAGGTGGGGAGGGCTCTTGAGCCCAGGTCCTTGCATGTGTTAACATGAGCACTCAACCAGATGTGCCATAGCCGTCCCTGGGAGTATATCTGTTTCCCCCCTGCAGGGTTGTTGCTGGGGCTCGGTGCCTACACTACGAATTCACTGTTCCTAGTGGCCGTATTCCCACCCCCCATTGTTGTTATTGTCAATACTGTTATTGATGTTGTTGCTATTGTTGTTTCTGGATAAGACAGAGAAATTGAAAGGGGAAGGAAAGCCAGAATAGGGGAGAGAAAGGCACCTGTGGACCTGCTTCACTGTTTGTGAAGCAATCCCCCAGTATGTGGGGACCTGGGGCTCGAACTGGCATCCTTAGGCTGGTCCTTGTGCTTTGCACTATGTGTGCTTAACCCGCTGCCTACCATCCGGCTCCTGAAGTACACCCTTTAAGGATATATGTTTACATATTTCACTGTCCTCTTTCCTAAAACTGGTCCTTGGGGAGATTTCTTTGCATCACTGTTTTTTTCCCCCTTCCTCTTTTACAATTTTTCTCCTGCCTCCTAAACAAACAAACAAAGAGTTTCTCCTGTACTGTGACTCTCATTCTGTTGTGACTGTCATTGTGTTTCCTTATCTTGATAGAAATGGATGAGGCACCAGGCTTGGGGGCAAAGCAAAGGTCCACTCTGAAGCAGAGTGAGAATATGAGCGTCTGCTTCACCCTGCTGACAAACTCTTGGCACGCCCCATGCTCTCTCTATTTGTGTGTCTGCATCTAAGTTAGGATTGCAGAGAAGGGACGCTGTCATCTGGATACCCATTAACCACTCAGTCTAAACTCAGCAACCTTGAGGTCAGACTTTCCTGAGCAATGATGAGAAGAATTTTTGCTTGACTTACAGAGGAGTTGTAAAATCTTGTTGTGCCAACGAGCATGTGTATCAGATATTCTCCACACACTGAGATAAAGTCTTTCGCTGCCTAGCAGCTGAGGTGGGAAAAGTGAAGCAGTAGAGGACAGACCTTGTCAACTTGAGGTTCCAAGTACCAGCATCACTTGTGTCAGAATGATAGTCTGCATCTCTTTTTCTTCTTTCTTTCTCTTCTTCCCCTTCTTCTTCACCTTGTCCTTCTCCTGCTCCTCCTCCTGCTGCTTCTCCTCCTCATTTTCCTCCTCCTCCTATATGTCATCGCTGGAACTTCAGTGCTCCAGCCTGACTGGAGGCAGAAGTGGAGGGAGAGATGGAAAGGTAACAGAGCAGCACTCCGCTGGGTTGAAGCAGGCTTGAACCTGGGCTGTGTGCAGGACAACACTGCTGCATCTTGCCCAATTCCAAATAAACAAATCTCTAAAAATCAAATAAATTCAAAACTAGAGGTCATATCCTTTGTAACTATGTATCCTTACAATGAAAAAAAGCAGATGCCCAAATAACACTGTGGCAGAAGAGTCAGATATTGTCCAAAACTCTTACTCTTTTTCTTCTTTTTCTCTTTCTTGTTCTCCCTCTCCCTCCTCTCCTTCTCCTTCTCCTGCTTCTCCTCTTTCCTCTTCTTTTTCTCCTCCTCCTCCTCCTCCTCCTCCTCCTCCTCCTTCTCCTTCTTTTTATCAACAAGATTATTGCTGATGGCTGTACCACTTCTGGTGGTAACTATTATTTTTTAAAAAATTTTTGATAGTGTGTGAGAAAGAGAGGGAGGAAAAGGGAGAGGGGGTAGGGGAAGAGGGATAGAGGGAGAGAGTGAAAGGGAAGGGAGAAGGAGAGGGAGAGGAATATTGAGCAGCCTCCAGCACACTTTCGTGTTCCTGAAGTTCACCCCCTGCAGGTGGATTCATGAACTCAGGTCTTTGCTCATGGTAACCTGTGCACTGTGTCAGATAAGCCACGACCCAGCCCCTCCAAAGCTCTAGTAGGAACTCTGGAAACAAAAGTTTGACAACCACTGAGTGAGCAAAAGATAGTACAATTAGCATTCACTCTGTTTCTTGTAGGTAATGATAAACAGATGGGCCCAGTATGGTCCATATGGATTTAACCAGTCACCCCTTATTAGAGCCGACTTCACAGTGAATCCTCAGTGAATAGATTAGACCAACAGCCAGGCCCGTTGATGGCCACACAGACAGATGCACAGTCCTGCAGGAAAATCACTCTACACACAGATTAGTTGCACTGCACATGTATGATCTCAATCCAAATTCAGCCCTTTGTACTTACTAGTAACCTTATTCAGTTTTTTCTGGTCTGTTTTCTGTGCTAATAATTAACTATTTAACTTCTAATTTATTTTGTTTTACTTCCTCCCAACTCACTCAACAAAGGCCCTTGCCTTTTTTTAATATAAAATATATATATATATATATATATATATATATATATATATATATATATTACTGTTCATTTTTTTAAACCAGAGCACTACTTAGCTCTGGCTTATGCTGGTCCTGAGCACTAAAAATCAAACTGCAGAGTCTCAGGCATGAATGTCTTTTTGCATAGCTATGTTGCTCTCTCCCCAGCCCTGAACCATTCCTATTTTGAAGATTTTAATTAAATATGAATTTGTTCAGTTATTTGTATTTATTTAAAACACATTGATTACACGATACAATTTGAGGGTATATGATTTGATACCTAAATTCATATAAAATCATGTCACTTTCACAGTGAAATCTTTGTGTCTCCTATTGTTCAGAATATGGGCAACAGTATACCAGCACTTTGAACAGGGTTTCTGCATGATTGACCTGGGACGATTCCAGTTTCGCTCCAACTACTCAAGTGATGGCTCAGAACTTGTTCACCGTTACTTTAAGATCTGCAGCCCTTTGTACTGTGATGGTTTTGTAATGAGCAGGTCCATGTTAGTACCCCTGTACTGTAAGCTTCATGAGGGTAAATTCTGATTGTCTTCTTCTTCAGCTAGTGTCTAAGACAATAGAGTATTCATCGTGAACACTTGGTAAATATTAGCTGAATTAATTGACAGCCTTCACCAGATTATGCTTTTAAGTGAGAGCTACTTCCAAGCAATTCTTTTAATATGTAAAATTTTGTATCTACAGGAGTCTTTGAACATCCATGCAAAATACACATGGTTCTCAGAAATAAGTCTGTGTTACTAAACAGTCTAGTAGGACTTTTTGGAGAAGTAAGCTTTTTTTTTTTTAATCAGATCAACCGTTTTACACTTAACACTGTAAAGTATGGTTAAAATGTAGACAGTGACTACTTAAAGGCAATGAAACGTGAACAAGAGAACTGACATTTGGAAGAAGGAACATGAACCGAATGAATAGCTCATTTTTATTGCTTTTAAAAAGGAGCCAGGGCACAGTTAATACTGTGGGGGGGGTGGCACCAAGTCTAATAGAATACCGACAATCTTATTGTTCTGAGGACATGGAGAACAGAACCTCGGGTGATCACAGGTGCTTAAAATGAAAGGGTGAGTCCCAGAAAGCCAGTGTCCAGAGAGGAGCAGACCCAGAGTGTATGCATATAATCTCTTCAGTGTCTGCCTGATTCCTAACCATGACTGCGTAGAGTAGACTTAAGAGAACCTGTTGAAGAACTGAATTGAGATCAAAGGTGCCATGTGAGAGAGAGGCTGGTGCTATGAGGCTACTCGAACTCTACAAAATGCAAATGGAACAACACTCTTCTCATGACTAAAACAGAACACAGAGACTTTATGACACCATGTTGCTCATTTCCAAGATGCCTGTCAGCATCACTCGCCTTACAAAGAACTAGGAAAAAAAAGTTATATTTTGAAGATCTTATTTTGTTAATGATTTAATAATGATCGAGAAGATTGTGGGATAAGAGGGGTATAATTCCATACAGTGCACATTAACAGAGTTCTGTGTCCTGCCCCCTCCATTGGTAAGCTCCCTATTCTTTATCCCTCTGGGACCATATACCAAAGATCTGTGTAGGGCGCAGAAGGTATGTAAAGGAATGCAACAATAGAGATGATGAAATTAGCTGAGAAGCAATTTAAATCATATTTGATAACTCCTGTCAGTGAATGAAAAATAGTAGACTTAACCAGAGAAAGAAACAAAGAGTATAAAAATAACTATATTGAATTTTGGAATCAGACGTATAATCTGAAATTAAACTATTTGCTTAATGGATATTATAATAAACTTCAAGTGGCAAAAGATGGGACAATGAACTTGAAGATGCAGAGAAAAAAATGACTTATCCAATTTTAAGGATATAGAAAAAAGATTGAGAGGAAATAGACAAAGTCATTTGGGAGACACGGATAAGTTGTCTAACATGTGGAGAAGTTAATGGTGCTGAATGATTTTATTTAATTTTAAAATATTTATTTTTTGGATAAAGATAGATAAGCTGAGATAGAAGGGGGAGATTAGAGTGAGAAAGAGAGACCTCCGCAGCACTGCTTCACCATTGGAAAGCTTCCTACCTGCAGAAGGGACCTGGGGCTTGAACTTGTGTCCTTGCTCACTGTAATATGTGTGCCACTACCCAGCCCCAAGAATTTTTTTTAATGGAGGTGAATATGCTAAGTGAAATGAGAAGTTAAAGGCTACTACAGGATGGCTTCATGTGTGAAATAATAGATAGCTAAAGCAAACAAATTGTCAAAAGACTTAGTAACTAGCTATGATTGTTTAAAAAAAAAAGTAAAGTTGGGGGTCTGGGCGGTAGTGCAGCTGGTTAAGTGCACATGGCAGGAAGAGAAAGGACCTGCATAAGGATCCCTGTTGGAGCCCCTGGCTTCCCACCTGCAGGGGAGTCCTTCACAGGAGGTGAAGCAGGTCTGCAGGTGTCTTTCTCTCTCCCCTTCTGTCTTCCCCTCCTCTCTCCATTTCTCTCTTTTCTAGTCAACAATAACAATAATAACCACAACAATAAAAAAAAAAACAGGGACAACAAAGGGAAAAAATAGCCTCCAGGAGCAGTGGATTTGTAGTGCAGGCACCTAGCCCTAGCAATAACCCTGGAGGCAAAAAAACAAAAAAAAAAAAACAGTAAAGATGTCTCAGACTTTATAGAAATCAGTGGCTGTATCATCCAGCAGGGCAGCCAGCAGGCCTGAGAAGTAGCACTTCCAATCTACAAACCTGAGAAACAAGGAAAGGTGATTAACATGGCATGGGTCTGCCTGTAGGTGCTTCCAACCCACCTGGGCAGCTGGGAACATTGGGCGATTCACAGAAGAGTATTCCTCCTTGCCATGCCCAGGAGGGGTCGACATTTGCAAGACAGAATTACATAAAGGGCCTGCAGGCTGAGGAGTAGACATTTGCAAGAAAAGAATTGAAAGGGCCACTGTAGTGGGAAATGGAGCTTCCAGCCTATCCAATGCCACCTCCCCTCACCCCCCACCTCAGAACAATAGGGTCATTTGCACAGGGGCCTGGGCTGGTGAAATATTTCACTTGGTTAGTGCACTGTTTGCCAAGTGAATGACCCAAGTTTGAGCCTGGCCCCCACTGCACTGAACAAAGCTTCATGTTGTGAACTCTGCGACTTTCTCTTCCCCTCTCTGTTTTGTGTATTTTCTTTCTTTCTCCCTTCCTTCCTTCCTTTCTTTCTTTCAATTGGAGGATTAGTCATTTACAGTGCCATTGTAGACACATGGGAACAATTACTCATCTCACCTCAAGATTCCCTCACCCCTCCCTTCCTTCCCTTCCCCACAGTCTTCTACCTCCTAGCTTCTCTGTCTCTATTGACAATGACTGGGCTTGGCTGTGAGGCAGCACTTGGGACAGAGCCAGGGAGCCTTGAACAGGTGAGAGGAGGGGAGTAACTAGAGGAGAGATAGATCTGGAGTTGATATCGCTCTGCCCATATTGTACACAGGCCATTTTAAAAAATGTTTTAAATTTATTATTTTTTTTACATAAACACCATTCCCACCGCCAAAAGACTGTGTCCCATCCCCTCCCCCCATGAAGCTGAATATCCACCCTCACCCTCCACCCAGGATTATTAATTTTTATAATTATTCACAACTAAAAAATTATTATTAATAAATTGTAACTCTGGATGGGAAGACAGCATCAAAGTGATGCAATGACTTTCATGCCTGAGGTTCTGATGGCTCAGGTGCAATCCCCAGCACCACCATAAGAGCAGAGCAAGGGGAGTCTGGCGGTAGCACAGTGAGTTAAGTGCACGTGGCACGGAGCACAAGGACCAGTGCAAAGATCCCAGTTCGAGCCCCAGCTCCCCTTCTGCAGGGGAGTCGCTTCACAAGCGGTGAAGCAAGTCTGCAGGTGCCGTTGTAGCTTCTTTCTCTCTTCCTCTCTATCTTCCCCTCCTCTCTCCATTTCTCTCTGTCCTATCCAACAATGATGACATCAACAACAATAGCTACAACAACAATAAAAAAGGGCAACAAAAATGAAATAAATATTTTTTAAAAAGCAGAGCAAGATTAGAAGGTCAATTTTGGAAAAGGACAGAAGAATTATAAGTATCCTAAACCATGTATTAACTACTTGACCACAGGCAGCATTCTAGATTGGCTTCATTATCTGTTAAGTGTGTGTAATGGCAATCTGGGCCAAGATGCTCAGATAATGTACATGTAAACAATTATTGAAAACCAAAAGTAAGCACACTGGGAACTTTCATATTGATTCCATAGCATACGCCACGTGTGTAGTAAACAAATGCCTTTTCCTTTCTCTTTTTTGTTTTTATTGGGAGGGGGGGGATTAATGATCTACAGTCGACAGTAAAACACAGTACACTGTACAAGTGTAACATAACTCAGTTTTCCATATAACAATTCAAGCGCCACTATGCTGGGCTAGCGTTGTGGGAGTTTCTTCCTGGGCAAGTGCTCTCTGGGTTGGAGAGAACTCAACGGAGCCAACCTGGGCTGCTTCTTACTCACTGACATGGGAGAGAGAAGTGGAGCGGGAACACAATTCAATGCCTTTATTGATCAGAGACACAACATATATATGTATATTAAACCGGAAGTGGCAAGTGGGAAAAGGAAATGGCTAGGAGAGGGGGTAGAGAAAAAAGCTGAAGGTAGAAAGCTTCCATAGCAGCTGTTGTGACCAGTGGGATTAACCAGTACCCTGCAGGCAGGGCGGGTCTCAGGCAAAACAATGATTATGTAAATAGACCCCAGCAACAGAACAGGAGGGCTGCTGGACACCACTAGGTCCTCCTCTGCCATCATATTTCAGGACCTGAGCCCTCCCCTACCCTCACCCCCCACTCCAGAGTCTTTTATTCTGAAACCCAGTCCAAGTTCTGCTTTGTGTTTTCTTATTGTTCAACTCATTTTTTTTTTTCACCACCAGAGTTATTGCTGGGGCTCCGTGTCTGCCTGCACTACAAACCCACTGTGCCTGGAGGCTATTTTGTCCATTTAGGTTGCCCTTGTTGTTATTGTTATTGCTGTTGTTGTCATTGGTTAGGACGGAGAGAAAGTGGGAGAGGAGGGGAAGACAGAGAGACACCTGCAGACCTGCTTCACCACTTGTAAAGTGACACCCCACCCTGCAGGTGGAGAGCCAGGGACTCAAACCAGGATCCTGATGCTGGTCCTTGCACTTCATGCCATGTGCACTTAACTCAGCGTAATACCACTCGGCCATCTCAACTTCATTTTTTTTAAAAAAGAATTATTGATTTAATAATAGTTGGCAAGATTATGGGATAAGAGGGGCACAATTCATACAATTCCCACCAACAGAGTGTCATATGCTATCCTGTCCATTGGGAGGTTCCCTATTCTTTATCCCTCTGGGAGTATGGACCAAAGATTTCTATTGGACACAGAAGGTGGGAGGTCTGGTGTCTGTAATTGCTTCTCTTCTGGACATGGGCATTGACCGTAGATCCATACCTCCAGCCTGTCTCTACTTTTATCTAGTGGGATAGGGCTCTGGGGAGGTGGGTTTCCAGGATGCATTGTTGAGGTCATCTGCCCAGGGAAGTCTGGCTGAGGTCATGGTAGTATTTTTCAACTTCTGTCTATGAGTGAGATTATCCTGTATTTATCCTTCTCTTTCTGACACTTCTCACTTAACATAATTCCTTCAAGCTCCATCAATGAAGAGGTGAAAAAGTAAAAACACCATTATGATAGCTGAGTAGTATTCCATTGTAAATACACCACAGCTTACTCAGTTACTTGTTTGTTGTTGGACATCTGTATTGCTTTCAGGTTTTGACTATTACACAGTGTCCTGCTATGATCATAGATCTACACAAATCTTTTTGAATGGATCTATTTATTTCCTTAGGATATATCCCCTGGAGAGGAATTGCAGGGTCATAGCAAGGTCCACTTCTAGCCTTCTGAGAGTTCTCCAGACTGGTCTCTACAGGGGTTGGACCAATTGACACCCCCGCAGCAGTGCAGGAGGGTTCCTTTGTCCACACAACCTCTCCAGCATTTGTTGCTGCTACCTTTTCTGATGGATGACATTCTCACAGGAGTGAAGTGAGGTCTCATTGTTTTTATTTGCATTTCTCTGACAATTTCTCTGACTTGGAACATGTACTTATATGTTAGACTTTTTTGATTACTTCTATTGTGAATACTCTGTTCATATCCTCTCCCCATTTTTTTATGGGGTCATTTATTTTCTTGTTGAGTTCGATGAGCTCTTTATTTATTTTAGTAACTTGTCTCTTATCTGATGTATGGCATGTAAAGATCTTCTCCATTCTGTGGGAGATCTCTTTGGGTGGATGGCTGATTACTTTGTGGTGCAGAAGCCTTTCAATTTGATGCATTCCCATTCGTTTATTTTTATTTAGTCTTCTTTATAATAGGATTTATTTTATTGAAGATGTCTTAAAAATTTATTCAGAGAAGAGTTCTGCTAATATTTCCCTCTAAGTATTTGATAGTTTCTGGTGTAACATCCGTGTCCTTGACCCACTTGGAATTTACTTCTGTGTTTGGTGAAATCAAGTGGTTCAGTTTCATTCTTCTGTACATTTCAACCCAATTTTTCTAACACTATTTGTTGAAGAGACTCTCCTTTCCCCATTTAATAGCCTAGGCACCTTTGACAAAGATTAGATGTCTGTAGTTGTGGGGTTGGGGGCTTCTCTTTCCTTTATCTTATGGTAAGTAACTTGGTAAGTAACTTAGTTTAGTCTAAGAAATCCTAAAAGTTTGTTTTTTCTTTTTTACTGAGGCAATCTATAGAAACAAAGAAAGAACTTCACATTAAAACGTGCTTAGTACTGACATATCCAGGAAGGAGATATCACTGGTACTCTTTCCTGGAAGGGTGGAAACCTCCACCTGGACATTATTAGAATTTAGGGAAATATTTTTGAGGAGCAGTTTTTCCCTTTTAGAGGAAAAACTAACATGAAAGACTTACTACTTAAGTATGTTATTTCTGGAATGTTTTCCTTCTTGCAGACAAAATGTCCAGTAGCTATTTCATTAGTGCAACTGCCAGCATAACAGACTGCTACTGGCATCACAGCCACCCCATATTTAATGAATGTTGTATATGCTATTAGATGAAGCCATAACCTCTGCTTTTTTTACTTAAATAGGGTAGTCTTTAATTTGCATGTGAATTGGGAACCATTAGATGGCCTCTTTTAGTTCATATACATTTTAAATGACAATATAGAGAAGGTACTGTATTTTTTATCATTGTTACTGGATAGGACAGAGAGAAATAGAGAGAGGAGGGGGAGACAAAGGGGGGGGAGAAAATTAGATACCTGCAGACCTGCTTCACTGCTTGTGAAGTAACCCCCTTGCAGGTGGGGAGCTGGGGGCTCAAGCTAGTCCTTGTGTTTCAGGCCATGTGCTCTTAGCCTGCTGTGCTTCAGACTATCCCCCAAGAGAATATAGTGTATTTTTTCAATCAGAAACATGAGTTCTTTTTTTTATTTATTTATAAAATGAAAATATTGAAAAGAGCACAGGTTACGAGTGGTACAGTATCCACTGCCAGAGCTCCATTTCTCACCCTCTACCCTGGTAACTTTTCTATTCTTTACATGTTCTGGGAACATGGATCCAGGAACATTATTGGGGGGCAGAAGGTGGAAGTTCTAGCTTCTATAAATACTTCTCCACTGAACGTGTACCTTGGAAGGTTGATCCATACTCTCAGCCTGCCTTTCTTTTTCCCTAGTGTGGCAGGGCTCTAGGAAGGCGGGTTCTAGGATATATTGGTAGGTCATGTGCCCAGGGAAGACAGGATGGTGTCATGGTAGCATCTGGAACCTGGTGGCTGAAAAAGCGTTAAGATATAAAGCAGAACAAATTGTTTAATAATCAGGAACCTAAGTGCAAGATTTGGGGGTGTCCATTTTGGAAAAAAGCTAGTAGGTCTATTTTAGGTATATTCCAGGGGGCTATGACTTGACTAAGTTTTACTGGAGCACGGCAGCTAACATAGAAGCATGAATTCTAAGCCACATTGCCTAGAGGACATTACCATTTTCATAAACCTTGAAATTCCCCAGAATCCCCAAATTATTAAATTTTAAATAAGAGTTATAGTCATTTTTTTATTTTATTTTATTTATTTATTCCCTTTTGTTGCCCTTGTTGTTTTATTGTTGTAGTTATTGTTGTTGTTGTTGGATAGGACAGAGAGAAATGGAGAGAGGAGGGGAAGACAGAGAAGAGGAGAGAAAGATAGACATCTGCAGACCTGCTTCACCGCCTGTGAAGCGACCCCCCTGCAGGTGGGGAGCCGGGGTTCGAACCGGGATCCTTATGCCGGTCCTTGTGCTTTGTGCCACCTGCGCTTAACCCACTGCGCTACAGCCCGACTCCCAAAAGTTATAGTCATTTTTGAGAGCTACTGTTTTGGGGTTTTAAATAGTAAGGTCAAAGCTCAGTAGTTCTACTCAGTTATAAGATGAAATTAAAGGAAATATGGGGAGAAATGGTCTACAGGTGATCGAATATGGAGAAAAATATCTCTGTTTAGTTGTAGCTGAACAAATCAATTTTTAAATATGAATAGACTGCTTATATGGATTGAATCTTTTTTATTTCTGTAGACTGTGTAATTTTATAATTTCTATTATCCATATAGAGTTGTATAAATACCATCATCAGTTTTTTGTGTCACTCCTATCCCAAGAAACTTTCTCTAGAAGTTATTCCCTATTTCTCCCTACCTTCTCTGCTTAACTTTTATCTAGCTATTTTCTTTAAATGGAATCCTATACTATTATACTATTTCATTTCTTTAAATGGAGTCCCATAATATATTACTATAATATATTATAATGTGTATGCATTTTTTTTGTGTGTGTCCTCACTGGGGCTTCCCTACTCTTGATCAACTTTTTTCTCTACTTTATTGTGGTGTGGGGTGGCTGTTAATGAGTTATAAAGCCATTCCTGACATGTAAATACAATCTCTCATCTCCTCATGATAGGTGTCTAGATGTCTGCAAGACACTCATTCAGTCCTCCAACCCAGGTCAAATCCTTTGTCCCCATCATACAGTAGAACCCCAGATCCCCTCTATCCCATCCCTATCACTTCTTCCCCAAAGCCCTTTTCTTGGGTGCAGTCCGCCACATCCAATCCAAGATTCACCTTATTGCCGGGATAGCCTGAGGGTACTTCTTTCCGAGCTAGTGCTCTCTGGGTTGGAGAGAACTCAACTGGAGCCGATCTAGGCTGCTGCATGGGAGAGGGATCAGGAACTCGTGCCGCACTAACTTCGCAGGAGATACACTCTGGAACTCTCGGAGCCGGAAAGCAATTTCCAAGTGTCTTTAATCAGAAGAGCAGCTGTTTTTATACTCTCCAAGTAGGGTGGAAACAGGATGTGATATAGAGAGGGTGGAGTGAAAAGTGACTGGTGAAAATGACATCTGCTGTGCAACTCAGGCATCCAAGTTCGACATCCTCGAGGAAACACTCACGAAAGACATGTCTCTGATATCTGATTACTGTAAAAAATGGTGACTAATCCCTAGCACTGCAAAAAACGGAATCATCTGTTTTCCATCTACACCATGCCTCGGCCTCGCGTGAGCTTAATGTGCAGCTTGGCGATACGAGAATCCGGCATGAAGCCCAGCCAGTCTATCTTGGCGTTACTCTCGATCGTACTCTGTCATTTCACGAACATCTCATAAAAACTGCAGCAAAGGTGGGCGCGAGGAATAACATCATTGCAAGACTGGCCAGCTCCTCATGGGACGCGAGCGCTTCCACACTACGATCATCATCTCTGGGATTATGCTATTCCACTGCAGAATACTGTGCCCCAGTATGGTTCCGTAGCCCCCATGTCCACTTGGTCAATTCCAAATTATATTCCTCCATGAGGATAATTTCTGGAACCATCCATTCCACCCCGGTTCCATGGCTGCCAGTTCTTAGCAACATTGCCCCGCCAGACATTCGTCGGGATGCGGCATCATCTAAGTTCATTTCCCACGTCTACGCTCGACCGGACCTGCCAATATACGCGGATATCTTTGCCCACCCTGTCCAATGCTTGACGTCTCGTCACCCAATCTGGTCCCCTACACCTACACTGAACTTCTCTGTTCCAGACTCTTGGAAACAGAGTTGGCAGTCAGCTGAGGTAAAGAACAAACACCTCATCACAGACCCCTGCAAGCGTAAACCCGGCTTTGACCTAGCATGTTATGATTGGGCCCTCCTCAATCGCTATCCAACAGGCCATGGCCATTGCGCCGCTATGTTCCATCGCTGGGGAGCCAGAGATGACCCAAACTGCCCCTGCGGCTCCAGACAGACTATGACCCACATAGTCAACGACTGCCACCTCTCCAGATTCAAAGGAGGTCTCGAAACTTTACATCAGGCTCAACCTGACGCTGTAGACTGGCTAAGGAAGAAGGGCAAATGCTAGAAGAAGGTGAAAATCAGAGTGTGACAAGGAGGGAGCGGAGCTGGCGAGAATCCTATCACTGAACCACCAGTGCCCTGGAGGGAGGGTGGTGCTTGTTAACAGTGGTTATGTAAATAGAATAGTGTTAAGCAGAAGCCAGGGGGAGCTGGCATACTATTCAACACCTTATGTGTTTTCCCCTACTGTAATTCCTTCTTAAGTTTTCTGTGAGTGAGATCATTTGGTATTGGTCCTTCTCTTTTTGGCTTACTTCAGTCATCATAATACTTCAATTTCTCTCCAAGATAGGACAAAGAAGATGATGTCATCCCATCTAACAGCTGTAGAATATCCCATTGTATAACTTTCTTAGCCACTCATCTGCTGTTGGATATCTGGGTTACTTCCAAGTATGGGCTATTACAGTTTGTGCTACTGTGAACATAGATTTGCAGAAATCTCTTTGAATAGGTGTCTTTGTTTCTTTTGCATATACCCCCAGGAGAGAGATTGCCTGATCAAAAGGTAGGTTCATTTCTAGGAGTCTTATAGATCTCCAGACTGTTTTGCACAGGGATCAGACCAGTTTACATTCCCACCAGAAGTGTACAAGAGTTCCTTTCCCCTCCAACAGTTGATATTTCTGACTGACTTTCTTACAGCTGTAAAGTGGTATCTCACTGTTGTTTTTACTTGCATTTCTCAGATTGTCATTGACTTTGAGCTTTTTTCTTTTTCATTTTTATTGGGGGAATTAATGGCTTAAAGTAAATACATTTAATGGCTTAAAGTAAATACATTTGCTGTATGTGTAAAATTTCTCAGTTTTCTAAAACTACTCTCACCCCCAGACTAGGTCCTCCCCCACCATCATGTACCAGGACCTGAGAGCCACCCCCATGTCCTTCACTTTTGTGCAATACGTCCAAGTTCTATGTTCTATGTGTTTCCCCTTTCTGTTACTTCACAACTTCTGTCCAAAAGTGAGATCATTCCAGATCCATCCTTCTCTTTCTGACTTATTTCACTGAACATAATTCTTTCAAGCTCCATCAAAGATGAGGCAAAGAAAATGAATTTATCATTCTTTGTACCTGAGTAGTATTCAACTGTGTATATTTACCACAACTTACTCAACCCCTCATCTGTTGTTGGACACCTGGGTTGTTTCCAGGTTTTGCTATTACAAATTGTCCTGCTATGAAAATAGTTATACACTAGTCTTTTTGGATGGGTCTGTTTGTTTCCTTAGGATATATCCTCAGAAGAAGAATTGCAGGGTCATAGGATAGGTTCATTTCAAGTCTTCTAAAAGTTCTCTAGACTGATTTCTACAGGGTTTGGACCAATTTACATTCCCACCAGCAGTGTAGGAGGGCTCCCTTACCCAAGAAATCATTCCAATATTTGTTGTTACTATCATTTCTGATGTCTGACATTCTCACAGGAGTAAAGTGATGTTCATTTGTTGTCTTCATTTGCATTACTCTGACAACCAGTGACTTGGAGCATTTTTCATATGTTTGTTGACATTTTGGGTCTCCTTGGTGAATATGTTATTTATATCCTCTTCCCACTTTTGGATAGGGTCACTTGTTTTGTTTTGTGGTGGTGGTTGTTATTCTTGCTGAATTTGGTGACCTCTTTATATATTTTGCTTATTAACTTTTTAACTGATGTATGGCTATAGTGATCTTCCATTCTGTAAGAACTATCTATGGGTGGTGGTTTCTTTTGATGTACAAAAGCTTTCAGCTTATTGAACAAAAATCTAGCCAACCACTGTGTTAAAATTATTGTGCATCATGGCCAAGTGTCATTTATTGCATAAATACAAAGCTGGTTCAATATTCATAAGTCAATAAATGTGATCTACCACATCAGCAATAGAAAATCCAAAAACCATATGATTATCTCAGCAGATGCAGAGAACATCTTTGACAAAATCCAATATCCCTTCATGATCAAACCACTACAAAAATGGGAATAGATGGAGAATTTCTTAATCTAATGTAGTCCACATACTCAGCTGTGAGAAACTGAAAGTCTTCCCACTTAGATCAGGTACTGGGCAAGACTGCCTACTGTTTCTGTTAACATTCAATAATAATCCTTGACTTAGCAATTAGGCAAGAACAAGGAATTAAAGGGATACAGATTGGAATAGAGGAAGTTAAAATGTCACTATATGCAGTTGATGTGACAGTATAAATAGAAATGAGTAAAGAATCCAGCAGGGATCTCCTGGAAATTATCAAGCAATATAGTAAGGTGTCAGGCTATAAAATTAACATACACAAGTCTATAGCATTTCTTCACGCAAACACAAATTCAGAAGAAATACAGAAGTCATTCCTATTCAGTCGTATGGCAGATAAAACAATAAAACATCTAGGAGTAAACTTATCAGAATTGAAAGACTTGTAGATTGAAAATATGAGTCATTACTCAAGGAAATATAAGATATCAGAAAGTGAACTGATATACCATGCCCATGGATTTTAAGAGTGAACATCATCAAAATGTTATTCTACACAGAGCCATATACAAATTTAATACAGTATCCACAAGGGTACCACCCAATTTCTTTAAGAGCATAGGACTAAATCTAGAAATATTTATCCAGTACCAGAAAATATCTAGAATCCCCAAAGCAGTCTTGAGGGAAAAAAAAAAAAAAGACAGCACTGGAGGCATCACACTCTCAGATCTCAAACTATACTATAGGGCCATTATAATAAAAACTGTTTGGTACTATAACAAAAATAGAATTACTGACTAGTGGTACAGAATTGAGAGCCCATAAGTAAGGCCCACACCTATGGACATCTAATTTTTTACAAGGGGGCCCAACCTATTAAATGGGAAATGACACGTTTCTTCAACAAAGGGTGTTGGGAAAATTGGATTGAAATGTGCAGAAGGATGAAACTGAACCATTATATTTAACCACACACACAAGTAAATTCTAAATACATCAAGAACTTGGATGTTAGATCAGAAGCTAGCTGACATATGGAGGATAATATTGGCAGAACTCTGTTCCAACTGTGCTTTATAGGTGTCTTCAATGACACAAATCCAATTGCAAGAAAGACAAAAACAAAAATAAACCAGTGGAATTACATCAAGCCCGTTACAGAATCTTATGTGTAAGAATTTCACAGTCAACTATGATTTTTTTTTTCTTTACCTCCTGGGTTATCTCTGGAGCTAAGTGCCTACACTATGAAGTCATTGCTCTGTGTGGCTATTTTTTTCTTAATAGAACTGAGGGAAATTGAGAGAGGAGAGGAAGATAGTGAGGAAAAAAGATAGACACACCTGAAGACCTGCTTCACAACTTATGTAGTCACCCCCTTGCAGGTGGGGCGCCATGTATTTGAACTGGGATCCTTGCACAGGTCTTCCAGCTTTGTACTATGTTCTTTAAACTGGTTACAGCACTGCCTGGTCCCCTCATTTACGAAATTTAAGAGTAAAATCCTGCCATGGATTCATTTTATGATTTCTAGATTGTGAAGTCACTTTTCTTTCTTTTTTTTTTTGAGGAGAGTAAATATTTTATTTATTTTAATGGGAGACAGGAGAGAGCAATCAGGGCACCTCTCAGTTCTGACTTGTGATAATTCATTTTTATTGCTTTATATTTATTTATAAAAAGGGGTGGTTTTGTCAGTGAAGTCACTTTTTCTAATTTCATGGAAGGTAAAATACTTCCAATAGACTTTTCAAAGTGGGAGAATTTATTGTAATTTGATGATGATATATTCCAATTATAACTATTTCATTACTACTGAGCAATTACTATGTACCTCTCGTTCTGTCAAGTGCTCTGTATGGAGCATTTATTTCAAAACACAGAACTTCTCAATGTTATAGATACCATTGTTACTACATTTTACAGCTGTGGAGGCTTAAGAACATAAGCCCCACAGTAAGTGATGGAGTATAATAGCAACACAGACTGCTCAACTCTAAAAGGTCCTATATTAACATATTGGTAGAACTTAAGATTTTATTTCACATAATTATGTTCTGAATTCCATTCACCTTATCTTAAATCCCTCTGTGGTCTGGTTGGGTTATATATGATCTTGAGAGTTTAGAAAATGTAATGAAATCAGAAACAGAATTCAATACAAGAAAGCAGTGGAATAGTTTAGGCAGATTGGACTGCCTTTATTTATTTATTTATATTTATTTTCAACACTGTTGTGGCAACATTAGAATTTGATGAGGGGTGGAGGCTGAGTGGTGGAACAACTCTGAAGAGCACATGTTATAATGCTCAGGAACCTGGGTTCAGACCTCTGGTCCTCACCTGCAGGTGGAAAGGTGGAAGGGGAGCTTCATGATTGATGAAACCATGCTGCAGATCTCTCTCTCTCTCTCTCTCTCTCTCTCTCTCTCTCTCTCATCTCTCTCTTTCTCTATCTCTCTTCTCAATTGCACTCTATCTACGCTAAATAAATGAATAAGTAAAACACATGTAAAATAATTTGATTAGGGTTTATGTGATCAATATATCAGTGATACAACTGACCAGGCTTCTCTCTGTGGGTAGAGACTAAGACTTGCATGCCTTGCACCTTGGGTTCAGTTCCTCAAACAGCACATGCCAGAGCTATGAAGTGTTTTGATCTCTGTCTGTCTCTCTCAAAACACATTTATTTATTTATTTATTTATTTATTTATTTGTTTGTTTTGCAAGGACCTTGCACCTGCTTTGTCACGCACCTGACCCTGCTTCCTTTCTGGACACCACAGCACTGGGGGAAGTTTTTGTGCCATAGAACCTTTCCCACTCTCACACTCCTCTATCTGAAAAAGTGAGTCCAGAGTGGTGAAGCCCCAGTGATGAGAAGAAAAAATAGAAGGTGAAAGAGAAGGAGGAGGAGGAGGAGGAGGAATGGAAGAATTTTAACGCAGTCTTTATCCTAGATCTGTCATACTCTAGGTAGGTTTGATCTTGACAGAACATTTCGTCTACTGTCATTTCCTCATCTGTATAATAGAGATGGTGCTATCTACCTTCTAATTGACACCTTGATATAATAAATGAGAATATTCATTGAAAATCTCAGTGCTCAGCATGAACCAACAATATCACTGTTAGGCATTCTCCAAAATACTTCACAATACTAATTCAGTAGGAGTTCTCATTCTCCCCTTGCTCATAGTTGTATTATTATTATTATTATTATTATTATTATTATTATTATTATTATTATTATTTGCCTCCAAGGCTATAGCTGGGACTCAGTGCCTGAACTATGAATCCACTGCTTCTGAAGGCCATTTTCCCCATTTTTGTTGCTATTTTTGTTGTTGTTATTGTTGCTATTGCTATTTTTGCATAGGACAGAGATAAATAGAGAAAGGAAGGGAAAAACAGGGGGGGAGAGAAAGGTAGATACCTGCAGACCTGCTTCACTGCCCATGAAGTGACTCTCCCCCCTCCCCCCACAGATGGGGAGCCAGGGCTCGAACCAGGACCCTTGTGCTTTGTACCATGTGCACTTAACCCATTGTACTACCACTCACCCCCCCATAGTTACATTATTATAGTCAAATCATGGAAGCTACCTAACTGCCCATAAGTTTATAACTGGATTAAGAAGTTATGGAGCATAGTCTCAATGAAGTACTACTCAGTAATTTACATAAATATGACATTTGGGAAAATTTCAGTGGAACTAGAGGTAATTACACTTAGTGAAGTAAGAAAGTAAGAGAAAATGACCTGAAGGTTCACTCATATGTGGAATATACAAAACTGAAATTTATGAGCTTGCAAAAACAAACACGATAGTTAACCAATTCCAAGAGCTTGGGAGAATTGTGTTGGTTGTGGGGGCACAAAACTTTGGTGTTGGGATTGGTATGAAACTATACCACTGACATTTTATCATCTTGAAAAATCTCTGGGGGTCGGGCGGTGGCGCAGTGGGTTAAGCGCACTTGGCGCAAAGCGCAGGGACCTGCGTAAGGATCCCGGTTCGAGCCCCCGGCTCCCCACCTGCAGTGGAGTCGCTTCACGGGCGGTGAAGCAGGTCTGCAGGTGTCTATCTTTCTCTCCCCTCTCTCTCTGTCTTCCCCTCCTCTCTCCATTTCTCTCTGTCCTATCCAACAACAAAGCAACGTCAACGATGGCAATAATAACCGCAATGAGGCTGCAACAACTAGGGCAACAAAAAGGGGGAAAAATGGCCTCCAGGAGCGGTGAATTCATGGTGCAGGCACCAAGCCCAGCAATAACCCTGGAGGAAAAAGAAAATCTCTATCAAATCACTTTTTCAAATGACTACAAAAATTAAGTGCTCAACATGACATCAAACCTATGGGAATCATGCACAAGGCATGCCAGCCTCTAGCATTATCATTATTTCTTTTGTTTTCTTTATTGTCATTTGTGTCATAGTGAAAAAAATGTCATAGGTTTGACTTGGAAACCTGGGCCCATTTGAGGAAATGTTAAATCATATGAGGATGCTATATGCTTCCTGAAGAACTGACCACGCTTTGAGTTAGACTCTAACCTGCTTACCTGGAGAAGACTATTATTATAGTCTGAAACATTATCAGGAGTTACTAGTTATCTGGTTGCTTTTGTTCTCTTTACTTAAAGTCTGTCTTGAAAATGACACTAGCTGTAAGAATTTCTAGTGCTGGGTGGTGGCGCACCTATTTGAGCGCACAAGTTACAGTGCTCTAGGTGCTCATCCTGCCTGCAGGTGGAAAGCTTCGCAAGTGGTGAAGCAGAGTGACAGGTGTGTCTCTGTCTCCCTCGTTAACCACCCCCCCCCAGTTCCCAGCTTTCTCTATCTAATATATATATAAAGATTTAAAAGAAAACTAATTTCTAGGATAAGTGGGTAAACGCTAAGGAAGAGTGTGAGAAATTCCTGTGACTCATGAAGAGACTGTGTTTCTGATCTTTGCTTTGAGCATATGGAGGATTGAAGGAGCTGCAGGAACTCTGAGTTTCATAGAGCAGCACACAGTGCTGACAGTCTGGCCTAACACTCCATGTGAAAAAAAGACATGGGCTGGGCGGAGGGAGGTGCACCTGGTTAAATGCACACATCGCATGAACTGCACAAGGATTCCCTTATTCCAGCCTCCGCTCTCCACCTGCAATGGGAATGCTTCACAACCAGCCAATGAAGCAGATCTCCAAGTGTCTGTTTTTCTCTTTCCTTCTCTGTCTCCCCCACCTCTTTCAAATTCACTCTCTCAAAAGAAAAGGGAAAAACTGACTAGCAGGAGAAGTGGATTTTTTAAAAATAATTTATTTCTTTATTTGGGAATTAATGCTTTACATTCAACAGTAAATATAATAGTTTGTACATGCATAACATTCCCCAGATTCCCATTTAACAATACAACCCCCACTATGTCATTCATCATCTTTCATGGACCTGTATTCCCCCCACCCACCCACCCCAGAGTCTTTTACTTTGGTGTAATACTCCAATTCCATTTCAGGTTCGACTTGTGTTTTCTTTTCTAATCTTGTTTTTCAACTTCTGCCTGAGAGTGAGATCATCCCATATTCAACCTTCTGTTTCTGACTTATTTCACTCAACATGATTTTTTCAAGGTCCATCCAAGATCGGCTGAAAACGGTGAAGCCACCAATTTTTACAGCTGAGTAGTATTCCATTGTGTATATATACTACAACTTGCTCAGCCACTCATCTGTTGTTGGACACCTGGGTTGCTTCCAGGTTTTGGCTATTACAAATTGTGCTGCCAAGAACATATGTGTACACAGACCTTTTTGGATGGATGTGTTGGGTTCCTTAGGATATATCCCCAGGAGGGGTATTGCAGAGTCATAGGATAGGTCCATTTCTAGCCTTCTGAGAGTTCTCCAGACTGTTCTCCACAGAGGTTGGACCAACTGACATTCCCACCAGCAGCGCAGGAGGGTTCCTTTGACCCCACACCCTCTCCAGCATTTGCTGCTGTTACCTTTTCTGATGTATGACATTCTCACAGGAGTGAAGTGATATCTCATTGTTGTCTTGATTTGCATTTCTCTGACAATCAGAGACTTGGAGGAGAAGTGGATTTTAACTGCTGGCACAGAGTCCCAGTGATAACCCTGGAAGAAAAAAACAATATGTAAGCAGCTTCCTTCCTGCAGGAGTATAAATGGCTAAGGTATTGTAAAAGCAGTAAATGTCTTTGTTTCATCAGAGAAGTGCTCAGCTTTGACTTATATTCATGCATAGGACTGAACTTGGAACTTGAAAGCCCCAGGCATGAAAGTCCTTTTCCATAATCACCATTATGCTATCTCCACAGCCCAATAATTAAGTTTTTAGCATTTGGGAAGATCCTAACTTCATTACACTTTAAAGTGAAATACTGTAAGGACCCAGCAGAAAGCAGCAATTATTTTAGTTAAGAAAAAAAAGTGTGTGTGTGTGTGTGTGTGTGTGTGTGTGTGTAAAGTGGATAAACTTTAGTTTAGGACACAGACAGTGATGACTTTATTAAATATTGATTTTAGAAATATATATATATATATATATATATATATATATATATTCACTAAGCTATGAGCCAGAGAAGATCAGAGTTGGTGATAAAAATAATTATTAGCAGTATTTCAGTTTTATTGCAAACAAAATGAGTTGGCATAATCTGTGTATATGACCATATATAAAAATAACTTCCGTCCATATCCCATTTAGAAAGTGGGCCCTACTCTTTCTTCTGTGACAAGACCCACTTCAGAGTGGAATACTATTTATTCCTCCTGTGGGTTCAGAGCCTGGCAAAGCCACGATTTCTGGTCCTTTCACAGACTTTCAAAGACCATTAACTCAGGCTCAGAGAAAAGGATGCAGAATTTGTGGCAAGTAGGACATGGGAAAACATTCTGTGCAGGGGCGCGGCAGAGGGAAGGGCCACTTGAACAAAAGACCGGCAGTAAGCACTGGCCTTGCTATTTCAACACCATATTTACTTGACAACAGCTGTGCCCTGGACAGCAAGGAGTCCACGTGTCATCAGCACCAATCACTTCTAGAGTTTAGGGAAGAAAAGGCATTCATTCATCTGACTTGGAGTTTTCAAGGCTGCTTTTTTTTTCTCCTCCCCCTAGTCTCTTTCTTAGGGAAATAATGATTTACAACACAGTAGTAACATGGGTACAGTTCTGACCTCCCCTTGGTAGGTGTCTGCAAAACAGCCCCACTATTGGCTTAAGTCCTTCTCCACCATCGCACCCAAATTTCCAGATGCTCTCTGTATGCTTTTCTGCCTCCCTCCTCCCCCAGGTGCACCCTTTCCTTCCTGTTCTCAAATTCAACCTGTAAGATCATCTGGTATTGGTGGTCCTTCTGGTTTGTCTCACTTACATGGTTCCTTCATGTCCACGCAAGCTGGGGCTGGGTCGGTCTACTTCTAGTCAGAGCATTGTATTTGGAATGGACAATTTTGAGAATGAAGTTGTGATTTGTCAGTATAATTATTCAGGCAGAAACTGGACAAGCACCTCCCAGGAGAGTCATGTAGGTATGTTATTGATCAGGTCAGGCATCCTCGAAGCACTAAGCATCCTTGACCTTTTTACTTCCAGGGTTATTGCTGGGGCTTGGTGCCTGCACTATGAATCTACTGCTCCTGGAGGCCAGTTTTTCCATTTTGTTGGATAGGACTGAGATAAATAGAGAGAGGAGGGGGAGATAGATAGATAGATAGATAGATAAATAGATGATAGGTGAGAGAGATAGGGACCTGTGGACCTGATTCACCACTAATGATGTGTTCCCACTGCAGGTGGAGAGCAGGGCCTTGAACTTGGATCCTTGTCTGGGTCTTTGCTCTTAGTACTATGTGCACTTACCCAGGTGTGGTGCACCACTGCCCTCCCCCCCCCATCCCTCACCTTCTTTTTATGTTGTACACCTGCAAGAATGTCAACGGATGCCAGCTACTAACTCTTCCATTCACAGAAAATTGAACTTATGCTATTGTCTGTAGGGGGTGTTGTGACCATCCTAGCATATATACAGGCCTACTACAACTCCAAGATATTATCTAATATTATCTTCATTTATAGATAAAGAAACTGAGGCTTAAAATGATTAGTGTCAGTTTCTGTCCTGATGTTTCAGATTGAAGTCATGTAAATAGTACAGGAAACATAAGTATCTGTGCAGGCATGGCAGTATGAAGATTCCTGAAGAGCCACAGAGAAGGTGCTCAGGCCAACTGTCTACCAGCCAGAAACACAGCAGGGTGTCTGCAAAAAGCTTTATGATGGAAGTGGGAGCATGTTCCTTAAAAGGATGGTCTATTTGGTGAAGTAAGTGGAAGGTTTATGCCTAGCTTAAAATAAAATCTCCCAGAAATGAATGCGCTAGCTGGAATTTTACTGCAATTGTCAATATCTTCCCATGTTATAGTGATCAAATTGGCTTTCCACTCCGGATAAATATCTTGGCCATTTTATTCAGCTTTAAATCTGAGTTACAGGAGACACAAATCACTATAAGCAGGGACATCCAAATTAAATGAGAGAGTTGAGTTTGGAGCCTACCTGCTTCAGTGTTCTTAAGCCAGACATTTTGAAATCCTCTAAGATTATGTTGTTGGGATTCTAAGTAAATCCAGGTAAGGAAAATCAATATTTTGTGTACCTTTCTGAACTTTTAGCCTTGTCAACTGTTCTGTGAGTCAGGAGATACTTGGAGAAAAAAAAAAAAAAAAAACTTTGAAATCAACTGAAACTTATGTGTGACCTCATCCTTGTCTATAGGGAGAGATTTTCTGTGTTCTGTGAACTGCTGGAAGGAAGGTGTGGGTTTGAGTGGACACTTTGCCACTGTAACCTGCTTAACCTGACAGTCTCATCTGTGAAATGTAGCCTTTGTGCAGAATGTAATGGTGGGATTAATCCTCCAGTTGGATTGAGAGAAAGTGAGTGAGAGCCAGAGCGAGAGAGAACATGTTTGCCTTGACACTAGAAAGGAAGTTGAAAGGATTAGCAATCCATCTTTCTATAGTATCATTTTATGGAGCTATTTTTGAGGTCATGTCAAGTATTCATTTAAGGACGTAATGGCTGTAGTGAAAATTATAGCAAATAACTAGTCACTGGCATCTTTAAGGAGAAGGATGTCTAGATAACCTCAATTAAAAACAAATATCACTGTAAATTAGTTTCTTCTGCTTCTTGAACTTCATATAAGTGTTCATGCTCTGTGATTTTGTGTCTGACTTGCTCAAAACAACATGTTGGAATTTGTCCGTGGAGTATAGGCATAGGAATAGCTATCTCACATTTTTCTGTATATTCACTATGCCTCAATACAAGTGTTTATGACAATTTTTGTTATTACAATGAATAAGAAAACCCATATATGTCATTTCCAAAGTGATTACCTCTTGGGTTTTGGCCAAGGTTGAGATTAGGAGAGATATATTATTGGATAGGAGAGGATAGCAGGTCTTTGTTCTTTTTTGATTTTTTATTAGTGATTTAATACTTATTAGCAAGATTGTAAGATAATAGGGGTAAAATTCCATATAGTTACCACCACCAGAGTTCTGTGTCCCCTTCCCTCCATTGGAAGCTTCCCTATTCTTTATCACTCTGGGACCAACATTCTTTATAGGAAGCAGAAGAAGGTAGAAGGTCTGGCATCAGCAATTGCTTCTCCGCTGGACATGGATGTTGGCAGGTGGATCCATACCCTCCACCTGCTTCTGTCTTTCCCTAGTGGGGCAGGGCTCTGGTGAGTGGAGGTTAGTGATGTTGTCTTCCCAGGGAGGTTAGGTTGGTATCATGATAGTGTCTGCAACCTGGCGGCTGAAATGCCGTATATAAAATGCAGGACAAATTGTTTAATAGACAGGAACACAAAGGTAGGACTAGAACAGGTGAAATTAGGAGTCTTCATGTGGGAAAAGCTAGGAAGTCTATTTTAGGTATTTTCCAAGGGACCTATGATATTAGTAATTTTTTCCTAAGCCTGACAGCTAACATGCAGGTGGGCTAAAAGTCTTGTCTGGGAAGATGATGTCAGGGTTGAGAATAGGCCTAGAAAGCTGGATTAGGGCAGACAGTAGCTTTCACTTATGAGGAAAGTATATAAATACCATTAACTGTAAGCCCCCGAGGCGTCTGTGTGGACCTAATCTTCTGACATGAGGTGATATGACCCGGCACAAGATGGTCTTCCAGGCTCCACTTCAGTCATTTCAACCTCTTCATGTTCCAAGACCCTGACTCAGACTGCTGGGTCCAGCTCCATTCTGACTCTGAATGGTTTATTGAGGAGCCAGGTGGCTCTTTATCATGGCATCTTAGAGGAACAGTTAGGTGCTGGTTTCGTGAACATATTACAGTGCACAGAGATCCAGGTTCAAGTCCCTGGTCCCCATCTGCAGAGGGCAATTTTCAGGGATCACAGTGTATATCTCCCTCCCCCCACCCCCTGCCTCCTCCTCTCTCTTTCTTACTGTCTCTATTCAATAAATAAAATAAAGTTATGGAAATGCCGTGGTAATTCAAGTCAGTAAGCCTTTATAGGAACATTATTGTCTGCCTTTACATTTTAGGTAGAAAGTAACTCATGGTATGATATTTTAAACCTGCTGGTTTTGTCCTTCCCCCTCCTTCCCTGTCATCACTGCAGGCACTACCACCCCATAATATACCATCCACTTAGAGATACTATACTTCTCTCTGAGAAGTCAGAGTCTCTTCTTCTTTTTTAATTTTTATTTATAAAAAGGAAACACTGACAAAAACCATAGGATAAGAGGGGTACATCTCCACAAAATTCCTACCACCAGTACTCTGTATCCCATCCCATCCCCTAATAGCTCTCCTATTCTTTATCTCTCTGGGAGTCTCTTCTGATTTTCACTTTATCTTTGGAATGTTGTTGAGTTAATGAGCAAGAGAGACAGAAGGGCTTGGCCTGGTAGAGGTGTGGAGGGAAAGAGAATGACCCTATTCCTGTGTAGCCTTGGCATGTGGTGGTGCTGGGGATTGAATCTGGGATGATCTCTGGGACCACAGACACAACACTAGTGTAAAGTCACTGCTCAAGGGCCAGGGAGAGAGCATGATCTTTATGCACAAGTCTCATTCCTGAGACTCCAGGTTCAACTTCTGGAACCAGTGTAAGTTAGAACTGAGCAGTGCTCTGGTCTCTGTGTTTCTCTCTCTCTCTCTCCTCATTAAGCTAAAGTAGTAAAAGTGAACCCACTGTGGAAACTGTCACTGCACTATCTCCCCAGCCTCATGAACATTCTTTCCTTAGGATAATTTCACTGATTCCCTCCTTCCTTCCTTCATTCACATGATCACTTATTAAATGACTATATGATTCTTGAAGATAAGGCTATATCATATAACAAGTTACCAAAGTAACTATCCTCTTGTCTACAACTGAACCTGTTACTTGTTGTTCTAGAATCCACACATTTCTCATCTCTTTTATTTATATTTTATTTTGCTTTTTTTATCATTTTATTGGGGGTGGTATTTGTTTACATTACAGTTGTCAAATGGGTTTACTTTTTAAATAAGTTAATGGTTTATAGTTTTTGTAAATTTTTAATATATTTATTTATATTCCCTTTTGTTGCCCTTGTTGTTTTGAAATTGTTGTTGTAGTTATTATTGTTGTTGTTATTGATGTCCTTGTTGTTGGATAGGACAGAGAGAAATGGAGAGAGGAGGGAAAGACAAAGAGGGGGAGAGAAAGACAGACACCTGCAGACCTGCTTCACCGCCTGTGAAGCGACTCCCCTGCAGGTGGGGAGCCGGGGTTCGAACCGGGATCCTTATGCCGGAGCTTGTGCTTTGTGCCACATGTACTTAACCTGCTGTACTACATCCCATATCCCTGTTTATAGTTTTTTTTTTTTGTAATAGGCACTCTATTTTTATTTTACTTATTTATTATTGTATAGAGACAGAGGGAAATTGAGAGGGGAGGGTGAAGAGTTAGCACTGCTTCAAGACCACTCCTGAAGTTTTCCCCCTGTAGGTGAGGGCCAGGGGCTCAAACCTGGGTCCCTGTGGCCTGTAATGTGTGCATTTAAGCAGCTGTGCCACTACCTGGCCCCATGGTTTACAGTTTAAGACACAGGCTCTCATCTTCCCTTGACTGGTGTCTAGGAGTCAGAACAGGATCCTAACCTCCCTTCATCTGGTCTTTCTCCCTCCTTTCCCAGAATCCTTTGCTTTGTTGAGATATGACACACTCAGTCCAAATTTCTTCTTATGTTCTCCCTTACTATTCCCTCTCATTTTTAAGCTCTTTGAATTTCTATTTCAATATATTATCTATTTGCTTTCTAGAGACAGAGAGAAATCAAGAGGGAAGGGGAAGATAGAGAGGGGAGAGACAGAGAGGCACCTGAAGCCATTTCCCTGCTCAGGAAGTTGCCCCCTGCAAGTGAGCATAGGGGATTTGAACCTGTTCCCTGACTGCTCTTCATCCCTAAGCTTCAACAATACGTGAGCTCAGTCAATATTAGTTTTTATCTTTCTGTTGTCTACCTCAACATGATACCTTTGAACTCTGACCACAGTGTTGCCATTTTATAAAAGAGAGAGGGCAGGGGGAGGGAGAAAATAAACACAGCACTGAAGCTTCCTTCAATGTGATGCCGTCTGGGCTCTGACCTGGGTTGCAGGCATATGGCAGAGAACAACATTAGTTCTCTGGACACCATTTCTCTAGGAGTGCTTCCTTCAACTGAGATTCCCCTTGTGGTAAATTCAGCACCGTCATTTGACACTGTTGGTTTTCACTTATCTTGTACCTCTTCCTCACAGAGATGAGATTTCTCTCTCAGCTTTGGTCTTGTACAATGTTCCTCCTTTTGTAGCAGTATCCTCAAAGGAGCACTTGTTTCTCGATTGTTTAATCATTTCTCCCTCAGTCCATTGTCTGGAGTGAGTGTCCAGAGGACCAGGGGAGTAGATGTTTGCTCTGTAGGGACGATGTTGTGGAGCGGAATCTGATGGTCTGGAGTACCCTGGCATCTGAACTGAAAACAGCACCTCCTAATACCTTGGAGTTATTCTCTGGTGCCTCCATTTAAAACTGTCCATTGAGGTGAACTGGATGATACTGCAGCAGGAGCTTGAGGGTAGGCAGATGATTTCTGTCACTCAAAAATCATTGTCTGACTCGATCATGAGGAGTCTTCACTGATGCCAATGTAAAGAATAGTGTTCAGGGTGGGGGGCAGGCGGTGGCACACCAGGTTAAGCTCACACAATAACTGCACACAGGGACCTGTGCAAAGACTTGGGTTCAAGTCCCTGCTCCCCACCTTCAGCAGGGATGCTCCACAGGAGGTAAAACAGGTCTGCAGGTGTCTCTCTCTCTCTCCTTGTGTTATGCCCCTCTCCTCTCAATTTCTCTCTGTCCTACTAAATAAAATGGAAAAAAATGGCCTTCAGGAGCAGTGGATTCCAGAGATAACCGTGGAGACACACACACACACACACACACACACACATAATAATAATGTCTTGTTGGTATGCTTCTAATTCTGCTTCTAAAACCCCTTCTGTTTCATTGGTTTAATCCCCCCTGCTTAACACTGTATTCTATTTACATAACCACTGTTAACTAAGCACCACCCTGCCTGCAGGGCATTGGTTTAATCTCCATTGGTTCATGATGTCTTTTTGCTCCGCCCCCTGCCCCCTCTCCTAGTACACCCTAATTTCCACCAGTCTTTTTTTTGCTCCACCCTCTCTATTTCACATCCTGTTTCCACCCTACTTGGCGAGTATATATAAGGACAGGATTGTGATTAGAGATAGCTTAGATTGTGCTGCGTTCCACATGAATTAAGAGATACTGCTTCCCAGCTCAGCCATGAGTCCTTGGTCATCTCTCTCTCCCGCCCACACTAGTCCGGCAATGTCTGTACCCCCAGCACAACATCTCTCTCTCTCTCTCTCTCTCTCTCTCTCTCTCTATCTCTCTCTCTCTCTCTCTTTCTCTCTCATAGTAAATGCATACATCTCTATGACCAAGGAGATAGGGAGATGAGTACTCAGGACTTGTCTATATAAGAACCTGGTTCAATCCCTACCACACCATATTCCAGAACAGTGCTCTGGTCTTTCTTCCAAAATTAATCAATACATCTGAGGGAGGAGGAAGGAACATCAAATGTAAAGGTTCGCAACTGCTCTAAAGGACCTTTGACATATCATGGGCTGGGCCAGGGCGGGAGACAGAAGACCAGGGACTCATGGCTGAGCTGGGCAGCAGTATCTCTTTATTCATGTGGAAATGCAGTGCAATCTAAGCCAAGATAAACTATCCCTAATCACAATCCTGTCCTTATATATATATACTCGCCAAGTAGGGTGGAAACAGGATGTGACATAGAGAGGGTGGAGCGAAAAGATGGTGGAGGAAATCAGGGTGACTACGAGAGGGGGCAGAGCAAAAAGACATCATGAACCAGTGGGGATTAAACCAGTGCCCTGCAGGCAGGGTGGTACTTAGTTAACAGTGGTTATGTAAATAGAATACAGTGTTAAGCAGGGGGGATTAAACCAATGAAACAGAAGGGATCTTAGAAGCAGAATTAGAAGCATACCAACACAAGGCAAGGGGTAGTCCTCTTTAGTAAAAAGGGGACTTTTCAACAGAGGAGGCAGAGACTGGGTTCCTTCGAATGTTTCTGACTGGAGACAGTGTCCTGGATGAGGCCTTGCTTGTGACCTCATTGCCTTTCCTCTCACATGCAGCTCCTAAAAGGGGAGTTAGACAGTCATAATGTGAGTCTCTGCTTCCTGATGAAGTGGACTTAATGAGAGCTGCATGAACTTACGCATCACTAACGCTACCTTGCTTCTGAGGTCTGCCTGTTATGGCTTCAGTCAACTAGTCCCTAACAGACTTGCTACCTTCCTGACACAAAGCAGGTCAGCATTGGATGGGGCTGTCATAGGACTGTGAGCTTCTTTTGGTGACAAGGTGTCAAGAAGAGGTTGTGCAAAAACACACTCTTTCTGTGATTATTCAACACACACATTTTCCTCTGTAAGTGACCTGGCAGCTGTGTTGGCACATGTGAAGAAGCACTTTTCCCATTACTGCAAAAGTGAAAATCCCCAAGGGGGGGCAGTTCTTCAAGGTCTACCCCAGCCCCCCTGAACAGATTTGACCTCTGCCTTGAGAGTTTCTACTTAATGCCTTCCTCTTTATTTTACTTTACTTTTTTCCTCCAGGGTTCTCACTAGGGCTCAGTGTCTGCTCTAAGAATCCACTGTTTCTGGTGGCCATTTTTTTCTATTTTTATTGGATAGGACCAAGAGAAATTGAGAGAGGAGGGGGAGATAGAGAGGAAGAGACAAAGACAGAAACCCACAGACCTGCTTCACTACTTCTACTGCAGCTGGGGAGCCAGAGTCTTGAACTGGGGTCCTTACAAGGGTCCTCAGGCTTAGTACTACCTGTAATTAACCAGGTGGGTCACCGCCTAGCTTCCTTTATTTCCCTTTGCGACAAAGTGAGCTCAGAACAGCTTGCCACCTACACAGCCCACAGGTTTCTTCAAGGCTGAATGTGTTAATGGTTGCAAAGTGCGTTGACCTTCTTTCAAGGTAAGTATTGCAAGAGTACAAAATATTATTATTATCATTTCATAGACATTTTGCAGTTCCCACTGGTTCATTCCATTCTTCTCTTTAATTTAAATGCTTCAGAATGGCTAAATAAAAAGTATTTTGAGTAAATAAAGATACCCATGATTTTTAAAAGTTCTTTATTATATATTTTGATAGGCATCATCACCTTTTCCTGACTTTGCACATAAACTGCTCTGGCTAAACAGCCCTGTAATGATATTGCTCCCTGGCTATAATTTAGAATGTGATAAAGATTATTTAGCACAAAGAAGAATTTCTAGTTAAAATTTAGCAACTCCTTTCAAATAGATTTACAATAAACCTTAGACTGAATTTTCAAAACATTGAGCAGAGCAAAAATAAAATCTACTTCAGGCTCTTAAAATATCTGTCCCTCCCCTGCCTCTCTAGGCTCTGTTTTTTTTTTTTTGTCACAAACCACTTCTACAGTTTGATTCAACCCACATATCTCTCAATTCTCATCCTCTCCTGTCCTCTCTCTACCTCCCTGGCTATATCTCTCACTTCTTGCCTTCTGAGAAAACACAAATTGAACAGAGAAATTCCCCCACGTCTGGCTCATTGTTATGCCTAGATAAATATTCAGTGTTGTTGTCTTCCTTATATAGGAGACACTGGATAATTTCTTGAGAAGACACAGAAGACTGATCTCTTGCTCTGAAGAACTATGCATTCTAGAGAAATAGAGATAGAGTTATATCAGCCTGTAAATAATAACATATTGGGTTGAGCTAAAATAGAACATATAAAAACGTTCAGATTTAATAATCAGAGAGGGAGCCAGGAAAGCATCACATGGTTGTATAGAATTTGGACCCAGAGTACCTGGGTTAAAATGCTTGTCTTTCCCCTTGTGTTCTCCGCAGCCTTCCACACACTAACAATCTCTTTGTGGTTCATTTGTTTCTGTTCTATGAAGAGAGGATAATGGTGTTTGTTTGTTTTCTTATTTCTGTAAGTTGCATTTGGTGAGTCTTAGGGGAGTCCTCACTTCAGCCTTCTTCTTGTTGGTGAAACAGACTGGAGGTGGTGTCTCAACTGGTAAACTGCTGAACTTTAAGTTTTTAATGAGTGTATATAAAGAATACATCTGAAACATGACATCCAACAACATAACTTGTGTATTGAGGAAAGGAAAAGTTATCTTTCTCATATACATATACATTCATTTGAAGTTGTTTTTCTCATTGAAAAGGACAATCCAGGGTTGTCCTTTTCATTCATTCATCCCTTCTTCCTCTTTCTCTTCTCTTTCTCTTCCTCCTCCCCCTCCTCCTCCTATCCTTCCTCTTCCACCTCCTCCTACTTCATCTTCTCCTTTTAAATAGAAAAAAACAGACACAGAGAAAGAAAGGGAAGAGGCATCACAGTACAAAGTCTTTCCCTCCTGCTATGACTCCTAGGTGAGGATGGTGCTTGAACCCTTGGATGCATTTGTGCTGATACACATAACCTAACCTGTGTGATATATCCATATATTCCTGATCTTTTCACTTCAATCATATCCTACTTATTTTATGTCTTTCATTTTTAAATTTTCTTTTATTTGTTTGCTTTTTCAGTAGAGTGATACAGAGAGAAAGACCAAAACATGCTTAGCTCTCATTTCTGGTGGTGCAAGGGATTGAACTTGGGACCTCAGAGCCTCATGTATGAAAGTATTTTGTGGGAGTTGGGCTGTAGCGCAGCGGGTTAAGCGCAGGTGGCGCAAAGCACAAGGACCGGCATAAAGATCCCAGTTCGAACCCCGGCTCCCCACCTGCAGGGGAGTCGCTTCACAGGCGGTGAAGCAGATCTTCAGGTGTCTATCTTTCTCTCCTCCTCTCTCTCTTCCCCTCCTCTCTCCATTTCTCTCTGTTCTATCCAAAAACGACAACAACAATAATAACTACAACAATAAAAAACAACAAGGGCAACAAAAGGGAATAAATAAAATAAATATTAAAAGAAAAGAAAGTATTTTGCATCACCATTATGCTATCTCCCCAGACTTCTTTACTAAATTTTATGAATATATATATATATATATATACATATATATATGTGTGTGTGTGTGTATATATATATATATATATATATATGATTTTAACAACAAATGGCGCCCAACGTGGGGCTCAAACCCACGACCCTGAGATTAAGAGTCTCATGTTTGTTGTTAAAACTTGGAGGCTCCAGCCGGCCAGGCTAGGTTCACAGGTGGGTAACAGAGACGCGGAGACAACGGCTGGGCAGGGAAGCTGTATTTCTTTATTCAGGAACAACGATTCATAAACTAAACCAAATTAATCACTAAACAGAACTCTGCTGTCTCTTTGCGGTGGCGCAAGCACTGTCTCTTACTCTCGAGCTCTGGACCTCTGGTCCTCTGCAACTCTTCAACTCTCCAACTGTGGAACTCTCTCTTACTCTGTAACTCAGGAACTCAGGAACCCTCTCTAACTCTCCAACTCTGAAACTCTGGCACTCAGGAACCCTGGAACTCTTGAACTCTAGAACTCTGGCAGTGTCCCTCTCCAACTGTCGAACTCTCCAACTCTCTCTCTGGAACTCAGGACCCCTCTCTCGGGGTTCCTTGGGGCGGGGCCAAGCGAAATTAGCAGGACTGATCCAATTCTCTTGGCGGGGGAGAACTAGAACCCAATGTAAAGCATACAACAAACCAGAAGTGGCTAATGGGGAAAGGAAATGGCTAGGAGAGGGGGCAGAGCAAAAAAAGAGGGTGAACATAGAAAGCTTCCATAGCAGCTGTTGCGAAGGTTCTAACCAATTGGATTAAACCAATACCCTGCAGGCAGGGCAGGTCTCAGGCAAAACAGTGTTTATGTAAATAGACCACATCGCATAATGACCAACACTACACAATTGACAGTCAAAGCCACCGAGTGCAAAGCCCAGCTCATATACCCCTTTAGATTGCCCATGTTTGAGTACCAGGGTCTTCACTTTTAAGCATGTTTCCTTGTTTCCCACATTTACCCCAGAGCCTGCATGTTCCTGTGTTTGTCATCATCTGACCTGTTTTCACCCTACCTCTGTTGCTTTGCATTTAGTTAGTTACTGAAGAGTAGCCTCTCCTAGTGTGGGGCAGAATGGTCTTGTGACTCCCTGACCTTGGAGAGTCAAACCTACAGCTGGGTATTATGTTAAGTCCCTCAGACATGCCATTGCCTCTTTGTTTAAATGGTTTTTTTTTATCATATTTATTGACTGGATAGAGACAATCACAAATCAAGAGGGAAGGGGGTGCTAGAGAGGAAGAGAGCAGAAAGACACCTGCAGCCCTGCTTCACCACTGGCAACGCTTTCCACCGGCAGGTGGGGACCAGGGGCTTGAACCTGAGTCCTTGTGCCTTGTAACATGTACATTCAACCAGATGCACCACCACTCGACCCGTTGCCATTGCTTTTAATATTCAACCCAACACCTCCACCAATTGGTGCATTGTTCTAAGGGCTGGCAGGGACCCATTTGCTAGGATTTCACTTACACTTGCTATTTCCCTCTGCCAACAATTCATCTTGTGGAACCAGAGACACACACACAGGGAGAACTTCACTCTCTGTCATGTCATATTAACCTATCAACAGACTGACTTTTTAAAAAATTTTTTTCTTTTTTATTCTTCTTTTCTTTTTTATTCTTTTTTAATTTTATTTATAAAAAGTAAACACTGGGGAGTCGGGCGGTAGCACAGCGGGTTAAGCGCAGGTAGTGGAAAATGCAGGGACCGGCGTTAAGGATCCCGGTTCAAGCCCCCGGCTCCCCACCTGCAGGGGAGTCGCTTCACTGGTGGTGAAGCAGGTCTGCAGGTGTCTATCTCCCCCCACTCTGCCTTCCCCTCCTCTCTCCATTTCTTTCTGTCCTATCCAACAACGATGGCAACGGTAGTAACTACAACCATAAAAATAAACAAGGGGAACAAAAGGGAATAAATATTAAAAAATTAAAGAAAGGAAAACACTGACAAAGCCATAGGATAAGAGGGGTACAACTCCACACAATTCTGCCACCAGAACTCTGTATCCCATCCCCTCCCTTGATAGCTTTCAGACTTATGTTATAATTAGTGCTGTGTGATGATTCCAGAGCATGGGTTTGTGGGATAGTGCTGAACTCTCTCACCAACCCAATTCTCATCTTACAATTTGAGATGAGAGAGAGAGGGGGAGAGAGAGAGAGAGACAGTGAGCCTAGAGCACTGCTCCACCATCCACAGAGCCCCATACACTGCCCAGCACTACAACCCAAGGTCTCAGGCTTGGTAAGGCTTGGTGAGGCATGCAGGTTACCTAAGGAGCCATCATCTGTGCCCCGACATTTGTATAACCCTCCCTCCTTTTGACCCTTCTGTCATTTGAGCTCAAACTGTATCTTGGATGAAGTATTTGTTTTTTTTTTAATTTTTAATTTTTTTTCTTTTAACCAGTGCACTGTCTAGTCAACCTTATCTCACTAACTTCTAGAGTTATTGTATACAATCTATATATTAACTAAGTTGCTTATTCCAAGATTGTTAGAAACTTAGAGAAGCATCAAGATTTTCCTGCTGTTGCAGGAATTGGATAGTTGTGTTTAGAGAATGAAAAGTTGTTGGTATGCTTCTAATTCTGCTTTTACAAATCCCTTCTGTTTCATTTGGTTTAATTCCCCCTGCATTCTATTTACATAACACTGTATTCTATTTACATAACCTCTATTAACAAGCACCACCCTCCCTCCAGGGCATTGGTGGTTCAGTGGTAGAATTCTTGCCTGCTCCGCCCCCTCTCCTTGTCATACCCTGATTTTCACCAGTCACTTTTCTCTCCATCCTCTCTGCGTCACATCCTGTTCCCACCCTACTGGGCTAGTATATTTATAAGGACAGGACTGTTTGTAGGTTTTAGTTTAGCTTAGCTTGGTATAGATTGCGCTGTGTCCTGCATGAATAAAGAGATACTGCGTACAACCCAGCCATGAGTCCCTGGTCATCTGTTACCCGCTCGTGAAGCCAGCCCGGCAAAAACAACAAAAAGTTAGTGCTTTCACTGTCCTGTCTTTAAAAATTGCTTTCGGCCACCATCTATCTCCCTGTGAGAACATTATTCTCCCTGTGAGAACATGAGGGAGGTAGTTACACTGTACTTGGGCCTTGTTCCTTTAAAGGACAAAACAAGAGCCCAGGTGGCAGTGCACCTGGTTGACCCACCTGTTAAAAATGCTTAAGGTCGGGAGTCGGGCTGTAGCGCAGCAGGTTAAGCACAGGTGGCGCAAAGCACAAGGACCGGCAGTAGGATCTCGGTTCGAACCCCGGCTTCCCACCTGCAGGGGAGTTGCTTCACAGGCAGTGAAGCAGGTCTGCAGGTGTCTTTCTCTCCTCCTCTCTGTCTTCCCCTCCTCTTTCCATTTCTCTCTGTCCTATCCAACAACGACAACAACAATAATAACTACAACAATAAAACAACAAGGACAACAAAAGGGAATAAATAAATAAAATTAAAAATAAAATTTTAAAAAAATTGGAAAAAAAATGCTTAAGGTCTCGAATTTATGTCCTAGGTCTCCCACCTGTAGGGAGAAAGCTACACAAGTGGTGAAGTAGTGCTGCAGGTCTCTGTCTCCCCTTCTCCCTTCCTTCCTCCCTCCCTTCCTTCCCCTTTCTCTTTCACCTCTCCTTGTGCTCCCTCTCTCCCTCCCCTCCCTCTATGCCTCTCCCATCCTCCTCCTCCTTCTCCTTCTTCCTCTTCCTCCACCTCCTCCTCTTCCTTCTCCTCCTTCCTCTTCCTTCTCCTCCTTCCTCTTCCTTCTCCTCCTTCCTCTTCCTTCTCCTCCTTCCTCTTCCTTCTCCTCCTTCCTCTTCCTTCTCCTCCTTCCTCTTCCTTCTCCTCCTTCCTCTTCCTTCTCCTCCTTCCTCTTCCTTCTCCTCCTTCCTCTTCCTTCTCCTCCTTCCTCTTCCTTCTCCTCCTTCCTCTTCCTTCTCCTCCTTCCTCTTCCTTCTCCTCCTTCCTCTTCCTTCTCCTCCTTCCTCTTCCTTCTCCTCCTTCCTCTTCCTTCTCCTCCTTCCTCTTCCTTCTCCTCCTTCCCCTTCCTTCTCCTCCTCCCTCTTCCTTCTCCTCCTTCCTCTTCCTTCTCCTTCTTCATCTTCCTCTTCCTCTTCCTCCTCTTCCTCCTCTTCTTTTCTCTCTCTTGTATCTCCAGACACCCTTTACTTCATTTATGAATGTAGTTTTAGGGCTCCAGCCCCTCAGCCGATGGAATTCATTGTTTGCAGCAATGCACCCACACACCTACTATGTGCGGTACACTCATTCTCGTCCAGTGCACAGGCAGAGTTTGAATTAGCGATTAGGTTCACAGAGACACACATTTCATTTCACTGCTGAAGCTTTTTTTTTTCTTTCTTCCACCAAAGCCAAATGTTAAATACATTCATTCTCAGCTGAGGTTTTCGAAAGCAAAATTGCATGGTTGGAGAGTGAAAAATCAAAGTATCATTTTAGACTCTGTCAGGTACAATTCTAAATCTGTGTGCAAGGTTTGGAGATTTGCTAAGCACAGACCCAGGCCGGTATTGAAATGAGTGTTCCTACAGAATACAGAGGAGTAGGCTTTGCAGGTGCATCACATCCACTGGCCCAGCTTCCAACACAGCTCTCTGCACCTGGACTCATGCAAACAAGACTGAACCGGGCACTTTGGTTCACAATTTAAGGGAGTTGATTAGATTCTGGTGACAGACACAGAAAATCAGAAGTCACACCTTATTTTTGCAATCCTCATGCTAACAGAACCGTGCAGCCAGACATAATTCCTTTTTCATCTATTTCCTTTAGTCTGCAGGTCACCTGACTCAGTGATTGTTTGCCCTGGGGTTGAATTTGCTAACAGAGAAGTTGTTAGGTGTTTTGTTTCAAGACAATGCCTGAGATAGGGGGCCGCCATGCTTCCAGTGGCCTTGCCTCACTTGCCACAGAACTCCTTATTGTTATATCTTCACCAACATAATGCCTTTCTGTGCAGAACTGGGGGAAAAAAGGAAAAGAAAAACCAAAAAAAAAAAAAAAAAACCAGCACAAAAAGGAATCTCTTGTTGTAGATTCAAAGGAGCAGATTTGCAGTATCTAAGAAATACATGAGATGGAAATAGATGAAAGGAGACACATCCAAAATGAAATATTCTCATGATTAATCAAAGACAAATAATCCCATCATTGAAAAATGACTCAATACTTAAAGCCCCCCCCCATTTTCCTAACATGAGATTTCAGCAAGACTTTGAACTGTCCATATTCGAAATGGAACTGCAGAGAAATTTCACTCCGTGATTTTGAACAAAATAGAATATTGTACTTAAAAGCATATAATAATTGTTCTTTTAGTGCTGCGGATGAAAGCACAGCCTCTTGGGTCTGGAATCAGAAGCTTTCCACAGCTGGAGTTCTCTCGCCTAGTCAACCTTATCTCACTAAATTCTTAGCTTCATTTGTTCATGAATCTTTTTAAAAAAAATTCTAGGCCCATCTGTTCAGTCATTCTCATCTCCAAATTATCCATCTTAAATACCCCTTTTAAAAAATGTCTTGGCAGTAACTCTGGAGGCAAAAAAAAAAGTTCTCAGGGCCCCGTGGTAGCTCAGCCGGTTAAGCTCACTTGGCTCAAAGCGCAAGAACCAACATAAGGATCCAGGTTTGAGCCCCCAGCTCCCCACCTGCAGGGGAATCACTTAACAGGCCTGCAGGTCTCTTTCTTTCTCTCTCCCTTTCCATTTCTCTTCCCCTCCTCTCTCTATTTCTCTCTGTCCTATCCAACAACAATGACAGCAGTAACAACAATAATAGTAACAACAACAATGATGAGCAACAAGGGCGACAAAAGGGGAAAAATGGCCTCCAGGAGCAGTGGATTCATAATGCAGGTACTGAGCCCCAGCAATAACCCTGGAGGTGACAAATAAATAAATAAATAAAAATTAAAAAAATTATCTCTGAGCATCTTAGTCTTCAAGTGAAGGCTTGCTCCTGGTTCTGCTGGTCTCCTTGGATCCATTGGGAGATGGAGATCAAGAGCGCCCCCACAGGTCCTGGAGCAGCTCAGCGTGTCAAAGGTGACATGCTCAGGGAATCAAACACTCAGCCCTGGGAAAAGCCTTGGAGGGTAATTTGTTTATTTGAGCAACAAAGCAAGTGCATATACCCATTGCCCAGGTAGAAGGTCAAGGTCATCATTAACCCTAGCACGGAGCAATACAATGCATAGCAGCATGTTGGCCTAGAAACTATTTGATCACAAATGAAGATTTGCCATACAAGGTTTGGTCACAAGCTTCACAATGCATATTTCCCCTGCGGGTGATTTACAGGCACCTCAGAGGAAGGGGGAGGAGGAGGGGTAATTGAGCAAAAAGCTGTATGTGGTGGCTTTCAAGTTAGACCAAACACAATGTATAGTAATTCATGACCTTTAAGGGGAGGAGGAGAGGCTTGTGCATAAAGGTAGCCCCTATTCTGGGGAAGCCATCCATCATTAGTTCAAGAGGTCAGGGCAACCTGCTCTTCTCTAGACCTAAAGGGAGAGTTGGGAGTCAACCCTCTTAAACCTCATGGAAGCAATGGCCTGGACTTCCCAGGACAGTGGACTCTATTCTCCAACATTCAAGAAACTATTGAGTCCAGCAACTATGGGCAGTTACATGTACTCATTTACCTTTAATTATTTCAATTATTTCTTGAACACTGACATCCAGAAATCGAGAGGGAAGGTGTTGATAGAGAGGGAGAGAGACCGAGAGACACCTACAACCCTGCTAGACCACTCACAGAGCTCTCCTGACTCTCCCGTCCCTTTAGACTTTTTTTTTCTTTTGGATAGAAATTGAGATACAGATCAAGAGAGAGACAACAACACTACTCCAAAGCTTGTGAAGCTTTTCCCTTGCAGTCGCTCCCATGTAGTGGTCAGGGGCTCAAACCCAGGTCCTGAGACATGGTAATGTGTGTTCTCTATTGGCTTAGCCACTTTTTGTTTTCATTGCTGAATTTCCATGTGGTGCCTGGACTCCAACTTGTGTCTCAGTGCATTACAAGTCAGTCTCCTTACCACGTCAACTGTCTCTCCAGCACTTCTTAGTCCTTAGATCAGAAATGAGTCTTGAATACACATCCTGTTCCTGTCTTTCTTTTCTCTACCCTCCTTCTATCTACCTTCCCTAAGTTTTAGTAGCTATTATCAACTGCCATAGATGTACTATTGAGTCTATAGTTGAATTATAGACTTTTTGTTTGTTTGCTTGTTCATTTATTTGTTTCAAGGTGGTTGTTAGTGGGGTTCTGCACCTGTGTGTTGACACTGCTTCTGGTGGCCATATTTTTTATTTTCTTTGTTTTTGATAGAGGGAGGAAGGGAGGGGGAAAGGGAGAGGCAGAGAGAAGGAGCTACAATGCCATCACAGCTCCACTGCCCAAGAAATTGCTCCTAGTACGTAGGGACCAGGCTTGAAACTCTGGTCCTTGCTCATTCTACAGATGTGCCACCACCCGACAGCATTATCACTATTTTATAAGCATCATAAATTTATGACAAACTCTTAACCGCCTTATAGTTCTCTTGTATGTCCCAGAGTGCCTGAGTGTAAAACACACAGTATATCCATTGTTTCAGGTTTCAGTGTTTTCTTAGATAAACCTGTACTGCTTAAGAACAAGGGCCTTCTTTCCTGTAGACACAAACAGGTAAAGTTCAAGAAATTACTGTTGACAAGAGTTTTTCGCAGTGAAAGTGCTAAGTGTCCCTGCTCTGCATTCAGTATCCTTAAAGTGGCTTACAGTGTCTACACTTAGTCTTTATTTTCATTCTGGGTCCTTCTTCCCCCTCTCCTTTCTATCTGGGGTAGGAAGGATAAGAGAGTACAAGAAAAAAGGAGGAGGAGGGAGAAGAGAAGGAGAAAAGAAGAAGGAAAAGGAAGAAGAGGAGAAGGAGGAGGAGGAGGAACAGGATAACACTACCCCACTACTCATAAAGCTTCCCCTATGGCCAGCTCCCCCACGTGGAGGTGTGTTGGGCTAGCTACGTGGGCGGGAGAGAGAGACGACCAGGGACTCATGGCTGAGTGGGACACAGTTCAGTCTTTATTCATGTGGAACACAGCACAATCTAAGCTATCTCTAATCACAATCTTGTCCTTATATACCCTGAGGCAGAAGTGTCAGGTCTGGAGAGGATGTATGTAGGACAGGGGGTGGGGTGAAGGAAAACACTTGCAAAGCAGTGAGGATTAAACCAATGCCCTGGAGGCAGGGCGGTGCTTAGTTAACAGTGGTTATGTAAATGGAATACAGTGTTAAGCAGGGGGGATTAAACCAATGACACAGAAGGGGTCTTAGAAGCAGAATTTAGAAGCAGACCAACAGAGGTGGGGGCTCTAACCTGGCCCCTCTGTAGTGTTGATGTGCAGGCTCTGCTAGGTGCCCTGGATACTTCATTATATCTGCAGATGTCCTCAAGTACTGTGTGTATCTGGAATACTCCAAAAGGCCTGCAATGAGAGTTTCAGTAAGACTCTCATCCCACAATGTGTAAGCCCATCAGATAAAGCCTTTGCTGTCAATCAAACCAAACCATTGGTCTTGCAGGAGAGCTTTACATGCCATCACTCTGACATGGGTCTTTCACACAGGGCTCTCCGGTATAGGAGGTCACACATCTCTCTTGGTTTGTCCTATTTAACTTCCTTTTATCTTACCTCCTCTTAATCTACATGATCAGATCCAAAGCAGTGAGACTTAGAGGTGGAGGTAGTGGTGACATAGCCTAGATGAATAGGACACGTCTATGGCAGAAATTCAGTTAATGTTACTTGCTTTTCTTTCTACAATAGCAATACTTTTAATTTCATAATACATGACTTGGGTTGGGTGGCTTTACTAGTTATTTGAGAGAGCAAAGTTGAGAAATCTACTTAAAAAAAAAACACAAAACTTTTCTTAGTCCAAGTTCACATGAAACCAATATTTGCTTACTGTATTTTAATACACGCTGCCCTTTTAACAGACAGTATCATGCCTTATGTGCCCAACAAAGCACAGAACTAATAGCATTTTTGCTGAGTAAGAAAATTAGAGAATGTGTAAGCTGAGTAAATACTGCCATGTGGAAGAGAAACAAAGTGGATTTGTAAAATTCTGGCTGTTAGCTTTGATTTCACAAAGAATTGTGAAAAATTCAAAAACACAAAGAAAAGGGGTCCCACCCCCACCCCCAGTGTGTAGGTATTATCTTATTGTGTTTTTGAGTGAACTGAGTCTGAGGTAATATGAAATCAGCCCTGCATGGACATTGGCACACGCAGTAGAGTGCCCACATTGCCAGGGGGAAAAAGATCTGTGTGCTGGGCCAGGCAGTGGCACACCTCGTTAAGAGCACATAGTACTAAGGGCAAGGATGCCGCCTGGAGCACCCTCTCCCCACCTGCAGAGGGGTCGCTTCATGAGCGGTGAAGCAGGTCTTCAGGTGTCTATCTTCCTATCTTCTCTTCCACTCTCAATTTCTCTCTGTCATGTCCAATAAAATGGGGAAAAAATGGCTGCCAAGTGCAGTGGATCTGTAGTTCAGGCACCAAGCCCTAGAAGTAACCCTGGAGGCAAAAAGAAAAAGAAAGGAAGAAAGGAAGAAAGGAAGAAAGGAAGAAAGAAGGAAGGAAGGAAGGAAGGAAGGAAGGAAGGAAGGAAGGAAGGAAGGAAGGAAGGGAGGGAGACCTGGGTTCAGTCACTCAGTCTCCACCAGCAGGGGGGAAGTTTCAGGAGTGGAAGAGCCCAGAAGAATAGCAGGCTGCAGGTTTCCGTCTCATTTTTTTCTGTATCTTTCCCTCTCTAACTATTTCTCTCTGTCTCTATCCTAACAAAAAAAAGTGAGGATCACCAAGAGGAGTAGAGTCATTGTGCAGTTGCCAGGCCCGGGCCCCAGATTATCAGTGATAACCCTGATAGCAAAAAAAAAAAAATTCATCCTGGGAAGTCTCTGAGACTTTTTAATATAGTAATATTAATATACTATATTAATATAAAAGTAATTCATTACTTATCCAGTAATTTATGTCCAATCAAATAACTATCTAATAATTAATATATAAACAGTCCCCCCCAAATTGCTCCTCTTATCAAATGGATGTCATTTCTCAGTGGACAGCTGGTGTGTATCCTTTCTTTGATGATCCAGGGAGCTTTATCTTCCAATATCCATGCCCTTATGTGGTCCCCTCCCTTGAATCTATCTGAGGCTTGACCCACTTTCATGATTAAAATGTGGCAGAAATCCTGCTGGGCATGTTTCAGGCCCTGCTCTAAACAGTTGAATTCTTTTGCTTTTGTTCTGGGGTTGCAGGTGTCCAGTCAAGTACCCTGGTGCTGTCATAGGACGAGAGAGCTGACCTGGGGTCCAGAGAGGCTGGGTGGAGAACCAAGGTCCCCGCTGACAGCACACACATATTTGCAGGACTTTCCTGTGGGATCCCCTAGGAAAGGGGGTTTATTCTCAGTTAAGACACTCCAGCAGATGATGGAATAGAAGGTTGCTCTGGCTGAGACCTGCCCAAGTACTAGAATTGTATGAAATGAAGACTAGTGGTGTCTATAAGTTCTACTAAGGCTTGAGGGAGGTTTCTTTTATTTTCTGTTTAAACATAATAGTAGGATACCTTTATTGGACACTTATGTGCTAGTACTCTTTGAAATACTTGGCATATTTTTATTAGAGATTTAATTTTGGTTTAGAAAATGAGATAACAGGTATAATTCCACACCATTCCCACCACCAAAGTTCTGCACCCACTTTTCCTCCATTTCAAACTGCAGTAGTTCTCCCAAGGTCACAGATACAGGTTGAATATTATTTCTACACACACACACACAAACACACACACACACACACACACACACACACACACACATTTGTCTATTTGTTTTTCCTGTGGTTCTTCCTTTCTTTTTTTTTTTAATTTTATTTATTTCCTTTTGTTGCCCTTGTTGTTTTATTGTTGTAGTTATTATTTTTGTTTTTATTGATGTCCTTATTGGATAGGACACAGAGAAGTGGAGAGAGGAAAGGAAGACAGAGAGGAGAGAGAAAGAAAGACACTGGCAGACCTGACCTGTTTGACCACTTGTGAAGTGACTCCCCTGCAGGTGGGGAGCTGGGAGTGCGAACTGGGATCCTTATGCTGGTCCTTGCTTGCGCCACGTGCACTTAACCAGTTGTGCTACCTCCGGACTCCCACCTTCTTCCTTTCTAAGTCACACCCATACCTATTATTATTTCTTTCAAATGCCCTTCCTTTTTCCTCTTCTGTCTCTGGGTCCTGATGGAATTGGAGTGCAGAGCCCTCTAGTCATCTTCCCCTGACTCTTCTCACTGTCTGCAGGTATAGACCAAAATTCTTTATGAGGTGCCTCAGGTGGGCGTTCTAGTTTCTGGAATTGCTACTCTGCTGGATATGAGTTTTGGTGGGTAGATGCATACATCCAGCCTGTTTCTATCTTTCCCTAGTGGGTTAGGGTTCTGGAGAGGAGAGGTTCCAGGAAGCATTGGTGAGGAGGTTATTTACCCAAGGAAGTCAGCATGGGATTATAGTAGCTTCTGGAACATGTTTGCTGAAAGGCAGTAAGATAAAAAGCAGTACAAAGTGTTTAATAAGCAGAAACCAAAATGTAGGGTTAGAGCCGATGAAAATAGTGATCTTAAGGTGGAAAGGGAGCTAGGAAGTTTATTTTAGGTATGTTCTTAGGGGCCCATGACTTTAGTAAGGTTTACCTGAGATTGATAGTTAAAGTGCAAGTGGACTAAAAACATTGTTGGAGACACAAGGGACATAGCATAGTGGTTATGCAAATTGACTCTCCTGCCTCAGGCTTCCAAGTCCCTGGTTCAATCTCTTGTGCCATCGTAAGCCAGAGCTGATAAGTGCCCTGGCTGAATAAGAAAATATGCTAGATTTTAGGGAGTCTGGAGGTAGCATAGCAGGTTAAGTGCAGGTGGCAGCAAGCACAAGGACTGGAGTAAGGATCCCAGTTCCAGCCCCCAGCTCCCCACCTGCAGTGAAGTTGCTTCACAAGCAGTCAGACAGGTCTGTAGGTGTCTATCTTACTCTTCCCCTCTGTCTTCCCCTCCTCTCTCCATTTCTATCTGTCCTATCCAACAAGGACATCAATAACAACAACAACAATAATGACAATTGGGGGTCAGGTGGTAGCACAATGGGTTAAGCGCATGTGGCGCCAAGCGCAAGGACTGGCTTAAGGATCCGGTTCAAGCCCCCCTGCTCCCACCTACAGGGGAGTCACTTCACAAGCGGTGAAGCAGGTCTGCAGGTGTCTATCTTTCTCTCCCCCTCTTTGTCTTCCCCTCCTCTCCTCATTTCTTTCTGTCCTATCCAACAATAAGGACATCAATAAAAACTACAACAATAAAACAACAAGGGCAACAAAAGGGAATAAATAAATATTTAAAAATAAATAGATAAAAAACTTTGAGAAGATGATGTTAGAGTTGAGAATAGGACAAGAAAGCTGGTAATCTTTATTTTATTGGCAAAGACAGAGAGAAATTGAGAGGGAAATGGGAGATAGAAAGAAGGGTGGGAAATAAAAACACCTGCAGCACTGTTTCACCATTTGTTAAGCTTTTCTTCCCTGCAGTGCCTGTACCATGAATCTACAGCTCCTGGAGTCTTTTTTTTTCCAAAACTTTTGTTGCCCTTGTTGTTTTATCATCATGGTTATTATTATTTTGGTTATTGATGTCATTGTTGTTGGCTAGGACAGAGAGACATGGAAAGAGGAAGGGGAGACATAAGGGGGAGAAAAAGACAGATACCTGCAGACCTGCTTCACTGCTTGTGAAGCAACTCCTATGCAAGTGGGGATCCGGGGGCTTGAACCGGGATCTTTCCACTAGTCCTTGCGCTTTGAGCCATGTGTGCTTAACCTGCAGCTCTACCTCCTGACTTCCGAGGATTGATTCTTACACAGAAATGTAATCGCAAAGGAAGCAAATAGTTAGGACATTCACACACACACACACACACACACACACACATACACACAATCAGCCTATAGTGGTCTCAGTGGGTAGTGATAAATTCTCAAACATGAGGCCCTGTGTTTGAGTTTGATCTTGTGGTATTGCATATGCCTGAATAATGCACTCTGTTTCTCTCTTTCCTCTTGTCTTTCTTTTTTATTTATTATTTCTTTTTTAAAGTTGTTTTTATTATCTTTATTTATGGCATAGAGACAACCAGAAATCGAGAGTAAAAGGGGAGATAGAGAGGGAGAGGGACAGAGAGACATCTTCAACCCTTCTTCACCACTCAAAAAGCTTCCCTCCCCCCCAGCAGGTGTGGACCAAGAGCTGGAACCTGTGTCTTTTGTGTATTATAAAGTGTCCTCAACCAGGTGTGTCACCACCCAGCCCCTCCTCTTATCTTTCTTTTGAGTAAAGAGGTTATTTTTTTTAAGACTTTTAAAACAAACCATATAGTTGTACCTTCAGCAAATAAAAAAAAAGGCTATTTTATTCCGCTGTGCTAGATTCCTGGCCCCTTTCACCTGTCAGCTTTCTTAGACTTCTCTGTATATGTTCCTTTCATTCCTCTTCCAACTTCCTGACCACTTGCACCTCTCCTCTCTCTTAACCTCATGTCATTTAGATCACCACAGCACATGAACCTAATAAGGCAAATACTGAAATAACAGCAACAAAAGCAGCATTGTATTTATTTATTTATTCATTTATTTATTCCCGTTTGTTGTTTTATTGTTGTAGTTATTATTGTTGTTGTTGGATAGGATAGAGAGAAATGGAGAGAGAAGGGAAAGACAGAGGGGGAGAGAAAGACACCTGCAGACCTGCTTCACCGCCTGTGAAGGGACTCCCCTGCAGATGGGGAAGCTGGGCTCCAACCAGGATCCTTAAGCTAGTGTTGGTTTGCTTCTAGTTCTGCTTCTGGAATCCCTTCTGTTACATTGCTTGACATTGTCGTCTATTTACACAATTTACATGGTCATTCTGTTACATTGGTTTGGTCTCACTCCCCCTGTCTCTGGGAGATTTTGGTTTAGTCCTTGCTAGTTCCTAGTTCGCTTCTTCCTTCTCCCTGCCCCCTATCCTATGTACTTGCTTGGTTCCTGACTCTTCAGCAGAGGAGAGAGAGGAAAGATAGAGAAGGAGAAGATTGTGATTAGAGATAGCTTAGTTTGTGCTGTGTTCCATGTCAATAAAGAAATATTGTTCTCCACTCAGCCATGAGTCCCTGGTCATCTGTCTCCTGCCTGCGAAGCTAGCTCGGCATACTGGCGCCCTGAACCTTGACTGACACTCCGGTCCTTGTGCTTTGTGCCACCTGCACTTTACCCGCTGTGCTACCGCCCGATTCTGCAGCATGGAGTTTCTATATACAAGTGGACAAGAGGAACCTTTTCCAATTAATTTCTCTAATTGTTGCCAGAAGTTGAGAATAAGATTTGTTTCTATTTTATTGACTTTTTTTTGTCATCTTGCTAATTAATCTGATCTGAAGCCACCATATTTTTAAATGATGCATGTTCAATCTGTATTTATTATCTAGACCAGCGGTAGCTATAGTCCGTTGGCTCACATTTTTGAAAGGATTTTTAAAGTCTGTTAATTGATGACTTTGGCACCAAGAGTCACAAATTGGGGCACTTTTTACTTTTCTTGGCTGCAGTCTGTTTTGCTTTTTAGTGTTTTGCTGTAGCTACTAAACAAACTGTATGCTTTCCAGAATAACTTTCAGTCTTTTTTTTCAGAAAGTCTCATTTTCCTGAATTCTCACCAGTGATTCCTGGTGGCATATAGTTATGGTAAAATGCCTGTGAAAATGCCCAGTTTCATCAACCTGTTCATAGTTTTACTTGCTTCAGAGTTTGTAAATCAACATTTTATAGATTTTCAAATGAGGCTTTAAGTAAAAAATCCTTATTTATTTATTATTGGCTAGAAACAGAGAGAAATTGAAAGGGGAGGGGGGATAGAGAGAGGGAAAGATACAGAGAGACACTTGCAGTCCTGCTTTACCACTCCATCACTCTTGAAGCTTTCCCTCTGCAGATGGGAAAACCGGGTGTGGGGTGGGGATTGAACTTGTGTAATGCTGGGCACACCACTTCCTGGCCTCTTAGTTCGTAAGTTTTTAGAATGAAATTTCTTTTTTTTCTTTATTTTTTTTTTGTTATTGGATAGAGACAGAGAGAAATTGAGAGAGAAGGGGGAGATAGAGAGGAAGAGAGACAGAGAGACACCTGCAGACCTGCTTCACCGCCTGTGAAGTGACTCCCCTACAGGTGGGGAGCCGGGCCTTGAACCGGGACCCTAACCAGTCCTTGTGCTTTGCGCCACACGTGCTTAACCCGCTGCGCTACTGCCTGACTCCCGATATTTCTTTTTTATTTGCATTTATTTGATAGAACAGAGAGAAATAGGAGGGGAGGGAAAGATAGGAAAAGAGACAAGAGAGAGAACTGCGGCATTGTTTCATCACTCACGAATCTTTCCCCTGGGGACCAGGGGTTTGAACCTGCATGGTAATGTGTACACTCAACCTAATTCACCTCTCAGCCCATTTTAGAGATTTTTTTTTTTCACCTACAGGGTTATTGCTGGGGCTCAGTGCCTGCACTTTGAATTCACTACTTCTGACTGCCATCTTTATATACATATATATATATATATATATATATATAATTAATTTTTAAAATATTTATTTATTTATTCCCTTTTGTTGCCCTTGTTTTATTGTTGTAGTTACTGTTATTCTTGTTGTGATGTCGTCGTTGTTGGATAGGACAGAATGAAATGGAGAGAGGAGGAGAAGACAGAGACGGGGAGAGACAGACATACACCTGCAGACCTGCTTCACCACCTGTGAAGCGACTCCTCTGCAGGTGGGGAGCCAGGGGCTCAAACCGGGATTCTTATGCCGGTCCTTGCGCTTTGCGCCACGTGCACTTAACCCGTTGTACTACAGGCTGACTCCCATAATTTATTTATTAATGAGAATGATAGGAGGAGAGAAAGAAGTAGACATCACACCAGTACATGTGCTGCTGGGGCTGGAACTCAGGACCTCATGCTTGAGAGTTCAGTGCTTTATTCATTGTGTCATCTCCTGGATCATTTTGGCCACCATCCTATTGTTGTTGCATTCCTATTGTTGTTGCATTTTAGAGATTTTTTACCATAATTTGAATAGTCCTATAATTATCTTTTTTACAGTAAGTACTTCTTTTTAGGCTTCTCTAAATAACATAAAGAATTCAATAGTAGATTCTGACATGTTTGTGATACATTTAATTATACACAGGCTTAAGATACATCAACCTACACATTCACATGTCTATTTTTAAGTATTAAGACATTATACATATATGCAGACACTATGCACATGTTTCTACACATGTGGCAGCATCACTGATGGTTATTAAATAATAATTAACAAATTATCAATGCATTTTATTTCTCAGATTAAAAATATGAAACCAATTTTTGATATAGTGAGGACAATTCAGAAGAATTGTTTTTTTTTATGTCACTTTATAGTTGTATTTCTTAATGAACCTCAGTCTCACTTTCACAAAACCTTTGCGATACAAAGAACAGCCCCATAGTCCAGGAACTCTTCTGACCATAAAATTAAAATCAAAGGTGTGAAAGTGGTTCTTCAGGCATCTCAGGCAGAATGGCCACCAAGAAAATATTTGTTGTCTGATTCTGAATGCCTTTTAATACCAGTATCTAGTGAGTTAAAAGAATGTTCTCTTGCAACTATCTAGATAACCTCAAATAGTTGGCTATTCCATTGGCTCCCGGATAATTATACTGTACTTCGTTCCTGTGTGTCACCTCGATGATAGAATAATCTCTCCTTTTCAGCATCACGACCATGCAGGTGCCTGTTATCTGGACAAATGGAGAATGGGAAGAATGGACAGGGTAGTTTTCAGACCCAGTGTGGCTCCCTGATAGGGTGAATTACTCAGATGATGGATACAATTATTTACATCCAATTTAACAAAAAGTGGGTGATTGTTACTGGTGCTGGGCACTGGAAATATGAAGCTGATTCAGTAACAGTCCTTTTTCTTTTAATAGATGATCACAGAACCTATTTATGGAGACAGATGTCCGCTCAAATGACCATGAAATATATCACATTGACACCTAAGGCTACACGTAAAGAAAAACGCTCTATGGATCACAGTGCTGTGGCTGATTCTGAGTGGAGGTAGAAAGCCTTCAGGAAGTCTTGAAATATTACTAGAGACTTCAGAGATGAGATAGTTCAGAAGTTATCTCTTTTGGGGCTGATCCCAGTACACACACACACACACACACACACACACACACACACACACACACCTACCTGTTCTCTGTTCTTGTGATGGGGAGTTTAGCCTTTGGTCTAGACCTATATGCCTTTTTCCTTGTGTCTTCTGTGTTGAGAGTTTCTTGACCAAAAGACCCCACTAACCAAAAGGACCCACTGACTCTTTTACCCTCTGATTCAGGTGGTCTTTGACCAGCTGGAACATTAAGGGATGCAGGTTGAAAGGTATGTTCAGATTGTTATTTCTCTAAAATCACTGTGCCATTTCCATCTTCCTACACCTCTCATGTCTTCCCACCATTGATAGTATGTGCCCATTCTCTCAGATTTTTCCCAAAATCCTGACTCAAGGCTCTTAGTTCAAGCAGTTGTTTTGAGGTTCCTAGTCAGGATTCCATTCTCTTTCTTTGACTTGATGCAATATCCTCCCCTGACAGTCACAAATTTTGCCACTGGCCATAAGGAGATGACCCCTGTTAAGATACAGTTTTCCCAGGGCAGAAATTTCATCTTTAGCTAGTCATTGTTTCCATTGCTTATAGAAACGGCCACATTTGATGAATGATTTAATGTTTTATTCAGTAATTTGAAAAGAGTCATAGTTTTCTTTGCTCCCTTGATTAATGTAAAACCATTTTTGGACTTAATGCATGAAAGTTCAAATCAGAAGACAAATTCCTTTATAATTTTTTTTCTCAGTTAAACTGTATTCTCTAAGTCTTTGTCAGTTTTATAAAAGAGGAGGATGAAGTTGTTTACTTCGTTGTAATATTGTCTATCAGAACACATCTGTTTTTCCTCATAGTCTTCCTTTGAGCCTGAAGTTGTTAACTTTCTGTAATATATTAATTTTCTGCTAGACTTCACATGAAAGATATACATATGGGAAGCAAACTTCATGGGACGTAGCATATATGAACAAGTATGGTTACTGAAAGGACTCACACCGTTCTTATACTTAATAAAGCAGATCATCATTAAAATGTACTAGAGAGGCATCATGAAATGGGGATACCCTTAAGTCTATTTTAATTTTTCTTACAAAGAGAGTTCAAGACAGGTTTTAGCATCCTGTTTTTTTATCATCTTTTTTTTTTTTTTATAAAAAGTAAACACTGACAAAACCAGAGAATAAGAGGGGTACGACTCCACACAGTTCCCATCACCAAATCTCCATATCCCATCCCCTCCCCTGATAGCTTTCCTATTCTTTAGCCCTCTGGGAGTATAGACCCAAGGTCATTGTGGGATGCAAAAGGTGGAAGGTCTGGCTTCTGTAATTGCTTCCCTGCTGAACATGGGCATTGAAAGTTTGATCCATACTCCCAGCCTGCCTCTGTCTTTCCCTAGTGGAGTGGGGCTCTGTGGAAGTGGAGTTCCAGGGCACATTGTTGTGGTTATCTGTTCAGGAAAGTCTGGTTGCCACATGTTAGTATCTGGAACCTGATGACTGAAAAGAGAGTTAACATATAAAGCCAAACATACTGATGACTAATCATTAGCCTAAAGGCTGGAATAGTACAGATGAAGTGTTGGGGGGGGAGAATCTCTGTTTTGTAGATAGCTAGTAGGCATATTTTAGTTATATTCCAAAGGGCTTTTGGTTATACTAGCTTCCCCCCACCCCGCCAGCCTGAAATCTGAAATGCAAGTGGATCCAAGTTATTTTCTGGGGAGATGATGCCATGGCTGGAAAAGGACTAGAAAGCTGGACCAGGGAAGAGAGTAGCTTCCTAATATGGGAAATGTGTATAGATATTGTTGACTGTAAACTGCATTGATGTGATGTGAGCTGGAGACATATTTGGCTTAAGAGCCTATGTGACCTCTGTATCCCTCTAGATCTGAGGTCATATATTCTGTGGTCATGAGTAGGAACATTCCAAGCTACCCCAATATCGGCCAATTTTCCTTAAGTGTAGCATAGAGTATGTTGTCTATCCTACCTTCTGAGGATGGAATATTCTCTACCATTGTTGATGCAAGTTGAGGGCAAGTTCCTATGGGGGGCCCACAAAGGGGTCTATTTTGTTTTTCCTGATAGAAATGGCAGGTAACAATAGAGAGAGGGATGTATTTGAGGTCTAGGCCCATCATGTCTATTTGGGAATCTCAGGACTCCCCAAATAGGTTCCCAGCTGATGGGGTGGCCTGTTAGTGACTAAAGAGTCATTGCTAAAGTATGCCAGTCACAATATAAGGGCAATATAAAGTATTGCCCTTATTCAGTTTTTACAGTCCTTGATTTGATAAGGTTAGCTTTAGATTGAGTGAGAGAACTGTAATAGGAAGTAGGTGACGAGGGTATCTTTTTTTTTTTTTTAATTTTTTATTTAAGAAAGGATTAGTGAACAAAAGCATAAGGTAGGAGGGGTACAACTCCACACAATTCCCAACACCCAATCCCCATAACCCACCCCCTCCCATGGTAGCTTTCCCATTCTCTATCCCTCTGGGAGCATGGACCCAGGGTCGTTGAGGGTTGCAGAAGGTAGAAGGTCTGGCTTCTGTAATTGCTTCCCCGCTGAACATGGGCGTTGACTGGTCGGTCCATACCCCCAGTCTGCCTCTCTCTTTCCCTAGTGGGGTGTGACTCTGGGGAAGCTCAGATCCTGGACACATTGGTGGAGTCTTCAATCCAGGGAAGCCTAGCCAGCATCCTGGTGGCATCTGGAACCTGGTGATTGAAAAGAGAGTTAACATATGAAGCCAAACAATTTGTTGAGCAATCATGGATCCCAAGCTTGGAATAGTGGAGAGGAAGTGTTAGGGAGGTACTCACTGCAAACTCCAGTGTAGTCCTGCTTTCAGGTATATATTTTGCAGTAGTTTATGGATACGTGTGCACATAAGGTCTCTCTCATAGAAACTGGTGTATATCTAGGTTATGGGACTTTGTTAGAAAGTGAACTACCTGAGATGAAATTAGAGTGTACTATTAAAGGAAAGGTCTCACCCGAGTAATGAAGCTGAAGGGTTGTCATTCCACACGTGAAGTCTCTGGATACATTCTGAGGTGAAGCATGTTGAGGTAGCAATCGTTGCTTTGGTTAGGTTGTGATCGGCAGATGCAATGTTATTTGGTTTGGATTGGGAGATGCATACGGGAAAGTGGGCCCTATCCAAGGGTTCCAGGACTGGGGGAAGTAGGGGCTCTATAGTGAAGATGTGAGGTTCCTGCTGTCTTAGGGTTCAGAAAGACAATCAATAGTTAATATTATCATCACATTATTTGTTAATTGGGTTAACTTTGAAAAGTCCCTTTGTTATGGTTTGCTGGACAGTATCAGTATCTTGTATATAGCTGTGCTATGGGAAGCTTCTAATCTACTTGGTCTAGGCTTTTGAGAGAGTCCGCATATCAAATACATAGCCTATATATTAAAAAGATTCAGTTTGTCTTTTGAGAAACTTTGAGACATACAATTGATTTCCCCCTCTCATATTAATTAGCTACTGATTTATATGTCTACATTTTGCTAGGAGTGTACATAAACACCATTCCCACCACCAAAGGACTGTGACCCATCCCTCCCGCCCACTCCCACCCCCCACTGGCCCAGGAAGCTACATGCCTACCCCTCACCACTGGGTTTTTACTTTGGTGCCCTACTTACAATTTGATCAGGTCCTGCTTTTAGTTTCCCTTTCAGATCTTCTTAGTCAGCTTCTGTTGATGAGTGGAATCATCCCATACTCATCTTTATCTCTGACTTAGTTCACTTAACATAATTCCTTCTAGCTCTGTCCAAGATGGGTCAGAGAAGGTGGGTTCATTGTTCTTGACAGCTGCATAGTATTCCATTGTGTATATATACCACAGCTTTCTCAGCCACTCATCTGTTGTTGGGCACCTGGGTTGCTTCCAGGTTTTAGCTATTATGAATTGTGCTGCTATGAACATAGGAGTACAGACCTCTTTTTTGTTGGGTGTTATGGAGTCCTTGGGGTATAACCCCAGGAGAGGAATTATTGGGTCATATGGAAGGTCCATGTCTAGCCTTCTGAGAGTTTTCCAGACTGCTCTCCACAGAGGCTGTACCAATTTACATTCCCACCAGCAGTGTAAAAGGGTTCCTCTGTCCCAACATCCTCTCCAGCATTTGTTGCTGCTGTCCTTTTTGATGTATGCCATTCTTACAGTAGTGAGGTGGTATCTTAGTGTTGTCTTGATTTGCATTTCTCTGATAATCAGTGACCTAGAGCAGTTTTTCATATGTTTGTTAGCCTTTTGGATCTCCTCTGTGGTGAATGTTTTGTTCATTTCCTCTGCCCATTTTTGGATGGGGTCATTTGCTTTTTTGCGGCTAAGTTTGCTGAGCTCTTTATATATTTTGGTGATTAGTTTCTTGTCTGATGTCTGGCATGTGAAGATCTTCTCCCATTCTGTGAGGGGTCTCTCTGTTTGTTTAATAGTTTCTTTGGATGTGCAGAAGCTTTTCAATTTGATGTAGTCCCATTGGTTTGTTTCTGCTTTGGTCTTCCTTGCAATTGGGTTTGATTCATCAAAGATGTCCTTGAGGTGTATGTGGGAAAGTGTTTTACCGATGTTTTCCTCTAAGTATTTGATTGTTTCTGGTCTGACATCTATGTCTTTGATCCATTTGGAGTTGATTTTTGTTTCTGGTGAGATAAAGTGGTTCAATTTCATTCTTCTGCATGTTTCAACCCAGTTTTCCAAGCAACATTTATTGAAGAGAGCCTCCTTTTTCCATTTAATCCTTTGGGCCCACTTATCAAAGATTAGATGCCCATAGGTGTTGGGATTTACTTCTGGGCTTTCAATTCTGTTCCACTAATCTGTATGCCTATTTTTGTTCCAGTACCATGCTGTTTTGATGATGATGGCTTTATAATATAGTTTAAGGTCTGGGAGTGTGATGCCTCCATTTCTGTTTCTTTTCCTTAAGATGGTTTTGGCAATTCTAGGTGTTTTCAGGTTCCAGATAAATGATTGTAGTATTTGTTCTATTCTCTTAAAGAAGCCTGGTGGAACTTTGATGGGTATTGCATTAAATTTGTATATGGCTCTGGGGAGAATATTCATTTTGATGATATTTATTCTTCCAATCCATGAGCATGGGATATCTTTCCATTTCTTGGTATCAGTTTCTATCTCCTTGAGTAGCGACTCATAGTTTTCAGTATACAAGTCTTTCACTTCTTTGGTCAACTTTATTCCTAGGTATTTGATTGATTTTGCTGAAACAGTAAATGGGAGTGATTTTTGGATGTCTCCTTCTTCAGATTTAGTGTTTGCATAAAGAAATGCCACTGATTTTTGTACATTGATTTTGTAGCCTGATACCTTGCTAGATTGCCTAACAACTTCCAGTAATTTTCTACTGGATTCTTTAGGTCTTTCTATGTATACTATCATATCATCTGCAAATAGTGAGAGCTTGACTTCTTCCCTTCCAATCTGTATCCCTTTGATTTCTTTCTCTTGCCTGATTGCTACGGCAAGAACTTCCAATACTATGTTGAAGAGTAACGGTGACAGTGGACAGCCCTGTCTAGTCCCCGATCTGAGGGGGAATGCTTTCAGCTTCTCTCCATTGAGTATGATGTTGGCTGTAGCTTTGCTATATATAGACTCCACTATCTTGAGGAATTTCCCATCTATTCCCATTTTCTGTAGAGTTTTGAGCATGAATGGGTGTTGGATTTTGTCAAAGGCTTTCTCTGCATCTATTGAGATAATCATGTGGTTTTTGGCTTTGCTTTTATTGATGTGATGAATGACATTGATTGATTTACGGATGTTGAACCAGCCTTGCATTCCTGGGATGAATCCCACTTGGTCATGATGAACAATCTTTTTGATGTGTTGCTGTATCCGGTTGGCCAAGATCTTGTTTAATATTTTGGCATCTATGTTCATCAGAGATATTGGTCTGTAGTTTTCCTTTTTTGTTCTGTCCCTATCAGCTTTTGGTATCAGGGTGATGTTGGCTTCATAAAAGGTGGAAGGGAGTATTCCTGTTTCTTCAATCTTATGGAATAGCTTAAGAAGTATGGGTATGAACTGTTTCCTGAAAGTTTTGTAGAATTCATTTGTGAAGCCATCTGGTCCAGGACTTTTGTTGTTGGGGAGATTCTTAATAACGGTTTCAATTTCTTTGTCTGTGATTGGTGCATTTAGATTTTGTAGTTCTTCTTGGTTCAGTTTTGGAAGTGCATAGGTTTCTAGGAATTGTTCTATTTCTTCCAGATTCTCTAGCTTGGTGGCATATAGTTCTTTATAGAAGTTTCGCAGGATTCTCTGGATTTCTGTGGTGTCAGTTTTGATATCTCCTGCATCGTTTACAATTCTATTAATTTGAGTCTTCTCTCTTTTTTGTTTGGTGAGTCTGGCTAGGGGTTTGTCAATTTTGTTTAATCTTTCAAAGAACCAACGTTTGGCTTCATTGATCTTTTGTATGGTTCTTTTATTTTCGATGTTGTTTATTTCTGCTCTAACTTTAGTGATTTCTGTCCTTCTGGTTGCTTTAGGGTTCCTTTGTTCCTCTTCCTCTAAGTCCTTGAGGTGTGTAGTAAGGTCATTCATTTGGGCTTCTTCTTGGTGTTTAATATGTGATTGTATGGCTATAAGTTTCCCTCTCAGTACTGCTTTCGCTGTGTCCCAAATATTTTGATAGGTTGTGTCTTCATTTTCATTAGTTTCCAGGAACATTTGAATTTCCTGCTTGAGTGAGTCTCTGACCCAGTGGTTCTTAAGGAGCATGTTGTTTAGTTTCCAAATTCTATGTCTTTTAATAATTTTCCGTTTGTTGTTAAAAGTTAGTTTTACTCCACTGTGGTCTGAGAAGATACTTGGGATGATTTCAATGCTCTTGAATTTATTGATGCTGTCTTTGTGGCCTAACATGTGGTCTATCCTTGAGTATGTGTTGTGTGGATTTGAAAAGAAGGTGTATTCCAGGTTTTTGGGGTGGAGGAGTCTGAAAATGTCCAAGAGGTCTAGTCTGTCAATCTCTTGGTGTCACCGCTATGGCCCCTTATTGGCTGGCCTGCTAAAGGCAGAAAATCCTATTGTTTACACGAGATGTGTCCGGAGCTCCAAGGCTAGCCGCTTCTCAGTCCGCCATCTTCTGGGAAGCCCCCCCCCTCCAGACTTTTTTAAAGGATTTCTCAAAAATGAAAACTAGCTCCAAGTCCTTTGATCCAATGAGAGCTATACTCAAGAAGTCTTTGGATCCGCCCTCAGGGTCGCGGTGGACTCTGCAGACTCCCAAGAGAAAGCCCCCGAGCTAAAGTGCTCTCTCCGGGTCCTCTGTCCGCTGCGCTCTGCAACCTGCGGAGGAGCCGCCTTCCCCGGGCGGGCGGAGGACAATGCCTGGCGCACTCGCCTTGCCCGGCGCCCTGGGAATTCTGGCGCCCCGCTAGTCCGTGTCACCTTTACTCTAATTCTTAACCCAAGTTAAATTGTACTCACTTTTTGTTGTCCCCCCTTATTGACTGGCCTGCTAAAGGCAGAAAATCCTACCATTGCCGACGATGCTGTCAGAGCGCTCGCTGTTAGCGACTTCTCAGTCTGCCATCTTTCTCTCCCTCGTGACGAGGGTATCTAAGTCTAAGTAGACACTATTTTATTAGGAACTTTATACTGACTCACTGCAGACTATTGTGTACTTTTGCTTATAGGTATATATTTTGCCCTAATTTATGGATACATGTGAACATATGCTCTATCTCATGGGACCTGGTCTATGTATAGGTTGTGGGAATTTGTTATTAAGTGAACCACCTGGAATGTAATTAGAGAATACTATGAAAGGAAAGGTCTCATCTGAGTAATGAGGCTGAAGAGTTGATATTCCACGCCTGACATCTCTGGAAACAGTCTGAAGTGAAGCATGCTGATGTGGTACTAGTTGTGTTTATTAGGTTTGGATCAGCAGATGCTATATAATTTGATATGAATTGAGAGAAGCAGGCAGGAAAGTGAGCCTTACCCTAGAGGTTCCAGGACTGGGGAAATATAGGCTTATAGAGGAAGTGGGAGGTTACTGCTGTCTTAGGGTTTAAGAAGGCAATAGATAGTTACTGCTATAATCACACTATTTGGAAATTGGGTTAACTTTGAAATGTCCCTTTGTTAGTGTTTACTTTAGCATACACAACATCACCATAATTTATGTCCTTTGACATTATTTGTATATAGCTGTGCCACCAGATGCTTCTGTTCTCCCTGGTCCAAGACTTTAAGAGAGTCAACATATCAAAGACTCAGACACTCATCTGTTGTTGGACACCTGGGTTACTTCAAGGTTTTAGTTATTATGAATTGTGCTGCTATGAACATAGGTGTACACAGATCTTTTTGGTTAGGTGTGGGCATCTCTTGCCTCTTGGGGCGCTTCATGCCTCTGTGGGCATAACCTAATAAGGAGGGGGAGTTTTCTGCCTCTGGGGAAGAGCCTGCAGGCGAGGGGACATGGTCTATAAAGTCTCAAGGCAATTGGCTGAAGTTAGTCTTTGAGAAACACAGCAGCGTGTACCAGTAAGTCCGATGGAGGTGTCAGTCCAAAGTAGCTGACCACAGAAGAAAATGCCAAGGTATGAAACACTGCATGTCTGTCTCAATGGGGAATGTCGGCCACCAGAATTCTGCTTTTCTGTAGAGAGTGATCTTTGGAGTCTGTGAATCTGTTTCTTCAGGTCGTGCCAGGTCACATCATTGGTTTCTGGGGGCGATGTCAGAGAACAGGGGTCCAAATGGATTTCCGGGAATTCCATTTCAGTAGATGCTTTTTCATGTGAAGACTTGACAGCTGAAATTCACTTACTTGTTGAACAAAACTTGTAGCAGATTAGAAGTTTACTATAATTGATAATTCCATTATAATTGGAAGTCCTTTCTAGTATGATTTTAAGGTTGTTTAAACAGTTTAAACTCAATAAAATGTGGAAAGGTAAACAGAAGAACTACAGTTAAAAGCCTCAGGCATGAGAATAATTAACATAATCATTGCACTATCTGCCCCACCCATAACTCATACGGTTTCCAGGATTAAACATTTCAGATTCATGTCAAGACGTAAAAGAGAAATCAAAGGAGGAAAAAACAATTTTTTGGATTGTTTCTGGATGTCTCTAGAAATCATGGCTGCGTCCAGCTTTTTTTTTTTTTTAAGTCAATGTCAAACAAAAATTCAGTCATTCAAATAATTCTCTTATGACACGCAACTTGAACCAGATTATCAAGATCTCACCATGTAGAATTAAGAGTCCCCGGAGGACGTCCTAGTCCAAAAAGGTCCTCGAAATTCCATTTAGGGTGCTTCAGACTGTTCCTGCTGGATTGCTTCAGGCACCCATTTTTAAAAGTGTCTTCCCATCGAAGAAAGAATCCAGTCAGGAGACTAGAACTAACCATGTGTCTCCATACTTGGGAACTGCCAGGGTACTCGAGAATGTTCTTCAAATTAGAGTAGTCCTTCTCCATGGGAAACATTCGAGAAGAAGTCCAGAAAGTCCCAGTGGAAATCTCCATGCATATCCCAAGGTCTACGATCACAGTCATAAAGAACCAAACTGTGGCCCGGAGCAAAATGTAGTCCTTTTCCTCAGGAAACATGGGAGAGGGAGTCCAGAAAGTCCAAGGAGAAATCTCCGTGCATCTCCCAAGCTCTATGATCCCGGTCATAAGAAACCAAAGTTCCCGGTCAGGGAACCGAAGTGTGGCCCAGAGTAAAATGTTCCAAAGACAGAGAAACTGTCTCATGATGAAACAGTAGAGGCTTTGGCAAACCTCTTCATAAGTAGAAGAGAAGACCATAGTGCATAGGTAGGCAAAGTCTTCACTTATCTGGGAGTTGCGCAGGTCCGGTCCCACGTTGTAGGCGCCATATGTTGTTTTCGACGGGTTATGTTGTTTTCAATGGGCTGGCTTCACGGGCAGGTAACAGATGACCAGGGACTCATGGCTGGGTTGTAGGCAGTTATCTCTTTATTCATGCAGGACACAGCACAATCTAAGACGAGCTAAGTTAAACTCAAAGTACAGTACTGTAAAACTCACAATGCTGTCTTTATATAATGCCATTTCGCCTCCTAGGCCTTGCCCTTTGAGACAAGAAACGTTCCCCTTGGCATCACACTGGTTATTGCTGCTCACCTATTTTGTTTTCCATGTCTTATGCCAGTTCTTTTGAAAACGCCTGTACGATATAGGTTTCTGTTCACCCCACAATGGCCATTAGTTAAAAAGAAAGGGGGAATTGTTGGTATGCATGAGACCCCTTCTGTTTCATTTGGTTTAAATCCCCCCTGCTTAACACTATTCTATTTACATAACCACTGTTAACAAGTTCCACCCTCCCTCCAGGGCATTTGTGGTTCAGTGATAGGATTCTCGCCTGCTCCACCCCCTCCTTGTCACACCCTGATCCCTTCTTTGTCACACCCTGATTTTCACCAGTCACTTTTCTCTCCACCCTCTCTATGTCACATCCTGTTTCCACCCTACTTGGGAAGTATATATAAAGACAGCATTGTGAGTTTTACAGTACTTTACCTTGAGTTTAGCTTAGCTCGGCTTAGATTGTGCTGCATCCTGCATGAATAAAGAGATACTGCCTACAGCTCAACTATGAGTCCCTGGTCGTCTGTTACCCGCCTGTGAAGCCAGCCCGGCGAAAACAACCTAGCCCAGCGAAAACAACAGTTAGGTGTTATGGAGTACTGGGAGTATATCCCTAGGAGAGAAATTACTGGGTCATATGGAATATTAATATCTAGCTTTGTAAGAGTTCTCCAGACTGCTCTCCACAGAGGTTGGGCATATTTATATTCCCACCAGAAGTGCTGAAGAGTTTTTTTGTTCCCATAGCCTCTCCAACATTTTGCTTCCTTCCTTTTTGATGTATGCCATTCTCACAGGGGTCAGGTGGTATCTCAATGTCATCTTTATTTGCATTTTTCTGACAATCAGTGACCTGAAATAATTTTCAAGTGTTTGTTAGCCTTTTGGATCTCTTCTGTAGTGAATGTTCTGTTCATATCCTCTGCCAATTTTTGGATGGGGTCATTTGCTTTTTTTGTTGCTACATTTGCTGAGATCTTTGTATATTTTGTTATTAGTCTCTTGTCTGATGTATGGCATGTGGAAGATCTTCTCTCATTCTGTGAGGAGTCTCTTTGTTTGGGTGATGGTTTCTTTGGCTGTGCAGAAGCTTTTCAATTTGATGTAGTCCCCTTGATTTGTGTTTGTTTTAGTCTTCCTTACAATTGGCTTTGAATCATCACAGATGTCCTTGAGGTTTCTGCATGTTTCATCCCAGTTTTCCCAGCACCATTTATTGATGAGAGCTTACTTCTTCCATTTAATTTTTGGGCCCCTTTATCAAAGATTAGATGTCCATAGGTGTGGGGGGTTAGGTTTGTGGTTTCGTTCTGTTATACTTGTCTGTGTGCCTCTTTTTGTTCCAGTACCTGCTTTGATGATGATGGCCTTATAGTTTGAGAACTGGAGTGTGATACCTTCATTTCTCTTTCTTTTCCTCAAGGTTGCTTTGGTGATTTTAGGTGTTTTATGATACCAGACAAATGATTGTAGTTTTGTTCTATTCTCTTAAGCTTGGTGGAACTTTGATGGGTATCAATTTAAATTTGTATAAGGCTCTATACAGAATATTTATTATGATGATCTTAATTCTTCCAATCCATAAGCATGGGATACCTTTCCATTTCTTGGTATCATTTTCTATTTCCTTGAATAGTGACTCATATTTTTCAGTATACAAGTCTTTCACTTCTTTGCTCAGGTTTATTCCCAGGTGTTTTTTGATTTTGCCCCAACACTGAATGAGAGTGATTTCTGGATATCCTCTTCTTCCAATTTAGTGTTTCCATAAAGAAATGCCACTGATTTTTGAACATTGATTTTGTAGCCTGACACTTGCTATATTGTCTAGTAATTTCAAGTAGTTTTCTCTTAGATTCTTTAAGTTTTTCCATGTATACTATCATATCTTCTGAAAATAGTGAGAGCTTGGCTTCTTCCCTTCCAATCTATATTACTTTGATTTCTTTCTCTTGCCTGATTGCTATAGCAAGAACTTCTTATAGTGTGTTGAAGAATAAAGGTGATAAGGGACAGACCTGTCTAATCTATCTGAGGGGGAATGCTTTCAGATTCTGTCCATTGAGTATGATGTTGTTTAAAGGTTTCCTATATATGGACTCCACTATCTTGAGGAATTCCCTATCTATTCACATTTTTGTAGTGTTTTGAACATAATGGATGTGGGATTTTATGAAAAAGCTTTCTTTGCATTTTTTGTGATAATCATGTTTCTGGCTTTGCTTTTATTGATGTGGTGAATCAACAATGATTGTTTAAAGAGCCTTGCATTCCTGGGATATTGGTCAGGATGAACAATCTTTTTGATATAATGCTGTATCCCATTGGCCAGGATCTTGTTTAATATTTTGGCCATGTATGTTAATCAGAGATATTGGTCTGTACATATCAGCCAATTATAAGAAGTATCCAAAAACAAACAAATAAAACAACAACAACAACAAACCTCCAGGTGGTCTTTCCCATGTCTGAAGCTTTGATTGGTCAGGTACTTTGTCACTCAAATAGAGCTTCATCCACCTAAAAAAAAGGGAAGGGAAGGAAAGAAAAGAAAAGAAAAGAGGGAAAAGAAAAGAAAAGAAAAGAAAAGAAAAGAAAAGAAAAGAAAAAAGAAAAGAAAAGAAGAGGGCTTGGAATAACACCCCTTTGCCAGGAATGTTGGTAAAGAAAATAGCTCAGTGAGAAGCCTGCTTGGAGTGGCTGTCTAGCCCCTGGGAGCTGTTTCTGGGGTTGGGGGAGGGTGAGTTCAGAAATAAGCAAACCAAAGATTTTCCTTTCTTTCTCCTTTGGCCTCTGTTTGACAGCCCAAGAGTGGGGTATAGGACTCTTTTTTGGTGTCACCCTGACCACCCCTTGTCCACCCTCCTGTTGATGGCTTGTATCCTACCCTATCCAGAGAATCCCAGGTGGTAAGCTGTTTAGTTTTGGGGCTCATGCCATCCGTTGTTTCCATGTTGCCATCTTGGCTCAGCCCTCTAATTGATTTAATAATGATCTACAAGACCATAGGATAAGAGGGGGACAGTTCCACACAATTCCCACCACCAGAGCTCTGTATCCCATCCCCTCCATTGGAAGCTTTCCTGTTCTTTTCCCTCTGGAAGTATGGACCCAGGATTATTATGGGGTTGAGAAGGCGGAAGGTTTGGCTTCTGTAATTGCTTCTCTGCTGAACGTGGACATTAGCAGATACATACTCCTAGCCTGTTTCTATCTTTCCTTAGTGGGTAGGACTCTGGAGAAGTGGGTTTCCAGGACACATTGGTGAGGTCATCTGTCTAGTGAAGTCAAGATGACATCATGGTAGCATCTGTAAGTTGGTGGCAGAAAAAGCAGTAAGATATAAAGAACAAATTGTTTAATATTTCAGTATCTAAAGACACTTTTTAAAAATTGTAATAATTATTGGAGAGATGTGGGCAGTGCTACACCCAATTGAGTTCACGTTACTGTGTGCAAGGACCCAGGTTAAAGCCTCAGATCCCCACTTGCAGGGATAAAGCTTTACAAATAGTGAAGCAGGGCTTTAGGTCTCTCTCTCTCTCTCTCTCTCTCTCTCTCTCTCCTCTCCATACACCCCCTCTCCTCTTAATTTATCTCTATCTTTATCCAGTAAATATAATATGAAATATTAAAAGATAAAAAATAATAGTGAATGTGATATAATGTTAAAATGGGTATGTCTTTACTATTTCCTTAGACACTGACTGTCCTGCTTAATTTTATCTATCTTTAAGGTCCTGGAAAGAGAAAAAAATGTCAGACATTTCTATTTTCACCTAGATATTACTAAGCAGGACATGAGAAAGATGTTTCTAAGTTTTTCCCATTTGTTAGTTTTCCATTCATCATTCTTCTTAGCTATCACCAAGGAAAGAAAAATTGGGAGAAGAGGAATTAAGATTTGGGTGAAAAACTTTTGTCTAGTAGAGCTAGTACGGTAGTCATAGGTTCCAGGATACTTTTTTTTTTTAAAGATTTTATTTATTAATGAGAAACATAGTTGGAGAGAGAAAGATCCAGACAGCACTCTGGTACATGTGCTGCCAGGGATTGAACTCAGGACCTCATGCTTGAGAGTCTGATGCTTTATCCACTGTGCCGCCTCCCAGACCACCCAGGATAATCTTGGTTCCTTCCTTCCTTCCTTCCTTCCTTCCTTCCTTCCTTCCTTCCTTCCTTCCTTCCTCCCTTCCTTCTTTCCCTTCTTTCATTATGTTTATTTATTTATTGGAGAGAGATAGCTAGAACTCAAGAGGTATGATAAGATATAGAGGGAGAAAGACACAGCTGCACTACTGCTTCACCATATGTGAAGCTTTCCCCCTGCAGGTGGGGACCAGGGGCTTGAACCTTGGTTCCTATGCATTGTAAAATGTGTGCTCAACCAGTTGGCTACAACCTGGTCCAGACACCTTGGTTCCTACTTCAGAATTACTCCAGAAATGTTGCCATCAAGGCTCCCTCTTCTATATGTGTTGGTTATTAAGAGAGCCAAGTGGCAAAGTTTCTGAAGCCGGGATCTTTTGTAGTAAAACCACAGGTGAAAATTCCATGAATTTCTTGCTGCCTGGTTTTCAGGAACAAACAAGTTTGATGTTATTTCATCTTTGATTTTTTCTAGGACATCAATTTCAATTCTCAACTGTCCTGTTTTTGCAGAAAGATAAGACTTTTAGTTTTGATTGAATTTTCCTTGAGATCAGTTATTGCCAAGCCCACTTTATTAAAGGACTAACGTGGCGTAAGTTTTGAATTCTCAGGGGTCATACTCAAGTTCATCTTTGAATTAAATTTTTTTGAAGTATAAATCTTGAGTTATATTTATTTCCTATGCAAGAGGAGACAGGGTATGAGGTATAGTGTGAAGATGATTGTACCTCCATTTTGTCACGCAGTGTGTTTTCCATATATTTATACAGATGTTTATGCAAGTCATACACACACACACACACACACACACACACACACGCGCGCGTACTGTTTTGTTTGTTTCATTGTGTTTGTCTTTGACATGTTACCCATTTATACAAATAATTTAGGATGAATGTTTGCAAGATTTTCTTGGGTTTCTGGGCATTGACACACCCAGTTGTGTGCATATGTTACCATGTTTAAGGATCTAAGTTCAAGCCCCTGGTCCCCAGCTACAGGGGTAGAAATATTCAGGAGCAGTGAATCGGTGTTTCAGCTTTCTCTCTTTCTCTTTCCTTCTCCCTCTTAATCTCTATCTCCCCTTACCCTCTATTGTTTTCTTTCCTACCAGATAAAAATAATTAATATAAAAGAAATCATCTTGAAAGATGATTCAAGAAGGAAGTGTGGTTTGATGATCAGTTAGCAGAAGGCATATTAAGTATGGCTTATGATGAAAGTGGCTTCCTTAGATTCATTCAGTACTATAGATATACTTTCCACCTACTTTCATTTTTTGAGAGCACTCTGTATGGTTAGGTGTTAGGAAGAGAGGACCTAGGTGTGCCTCACTTAGACCACAGACTAGCTTGCTAATGTCTACCCATGCGGATGACACAAGTGAAGATAGAACCCATGTTGTAATATCAAACCTAAAGAGATGACATGTACTTGTGTGGAGGATGATCAGATATAATGGATCTAGGCCATTCCATAACATCTCTCTATTAAGAGTTGTTTGGGTATAATGTTGCTGAGAAAATATTACTCCTGGTTAACTTTAAATAATGTAAGTAATAAGAACCAGCTTTCATGATATGTTGTTTGGCCTACACTCACAGTTTCCAAGAACCTAAGATGTTAAATGAAAACCCACTTTACATGTATATATAGCTTCCTGTAGGAGAAATATTTCCAGAAAACACTTCTGTATGGATCATATGTGATGGGGATCCTGCTGGATGAGTTTTATTTGACCAACTGGTCCATATTTTTCTAAGTATTTCCTAAAATGCACGAAATTTATACTCTCATGTTTTGGAACATTGCTTCTACTATTGCTTCTCTTCACTATGCTTGAAAACTGTCAGGATCTTAAGAAGGATAGTCATGAATAAAGCAAATTATTAAAAAAATAGGTGAAAATAAAGCATATTAAGACCACATTTTCTCACAAGTATGCCATATTATATATTATTGTGTTATTTAATATTTAACTTTAACACCTATTTGATATATTTTGTTTAATAGGTCTTCTTGTGTTCTAAAATAGTTCACTGTAATGCAACCTCACGCTGGTTTTACCACCCCACATTATTCCTGTGTCTCCTCCATGAGCCCCAGACACATCAAACAGTTCTTTCAGGCATGGTCTTTATTAATCCTCCCACTGAACCATGCTCATCTCAGACTCTCCTTGTGTCTTTTCTCAAGAAGTTCTACTTTGTTAGTCTTTTCATTTCCTGGGACTTGTGCATCTATTTTAACTGGAAGTTACTCTTTAAAAATTTTTTTTTAATTATCTTTATTTATTGGCTAGAGATGGCCAGAAATCAAGAGGGGGAGTGAGGAATAGAAAGGAAGAGTGGTGACACTCTTCAACACTGCTTCACCACTCATAAAGCTTTCCCCCCCTGCAGATGGTGACTGGGGACTTGAACCTGGGTCCTTGTGCATTGTAACATGTGTGCTCAACCAGGAGCGCCAACACCTGGGCCCCTGGGAGTTATTCTTATTGGAGGAGATTTCACTGGATATCACAAGGTCCGAAGCTTTTTCACTTCTCTTGAGATTCTATAGAATATATTTTGGATATGGAATTTGTCTGTTCCAAATAACCCACTGTTACTTCATGAGTGTGATTATCTCACTTATTTTTTTAACCTGGACTCCAGTGATTGACCTTATTAATTTTAGAGATAAGTGTTTCCTAGTTTATCAGTCCTGAATGTTTAAAAGACATATATGCCTGCTGGCTGGGAGGTGGTGCAGTGGATAAAATTGCTAGACTTAGAACATGAGGTTCCAAGTTTGATCCCTGGCATCATATGTACCAGAATGATGCTTTGCTGTTCTCTCTCGCTCTCTCCTATTGTTAACAAATGCAATAAATCTTTAAGAGACAGATTAATGCCTTTTTAATCTAGGTTTCCTTTTCAAGCTCTCCCTGGAAGAACTGTGGTAGTCCCAAACTCTGATATCTTGATTTGTACATTTTCTGAGATTGATGTCTCTTTTTTGTTTGTTTATTGTTTATTGTTTTTTATTAATTTAATCATGTTTTACAGAAGTATAAGATATTGGGGGTAATTTCACATCCATATGTAGTGTGCGTGAGTCACTACACCCTGTTTCCAAAGTTATCTCTATCCCTAACTCTAATTAATCATTATAGTTATACAAAGTCCAACAAGCTTGGTTACCATTTTTCCAAAATTCATTTACTCTTCTATATTTCATATATGAATAAAAGTAGATGTCTATTTTTATCTTTCTTCTTTATTTAAAAACATACTTATTTATGTAATAGGACAGAAAGGAATTGAGAGGGCAGGTGGGGATAGAGAGGGAGACAGAGATATACTGCAGCATTGTGTTGCCACTTGGGAAGCTTCCCTCATTGCATCTTGGGACCAAGGGCTTGAACCCCTGTCCTTGCTCAATGTAACAAGTACTCAGCTGTTCACCCCCTCTTCCTCCTTAAAGTCTCAAAATGTTGTCTGTCTTTAGTATCATCTGGTTATTCTACTTTGTTTGAACACTTCCTGAAACCATTCATTCCATCATTTGTTCTTATTGGTCTCTGTTCCTTAAACTGAAGTGAGTAGAACTTAAGCGTTTACATCATGGACTCATTAGAACGCTGGAACCGATATGCCAGTATGGATGGGAAATACATATTTGGAGGGTGGTGTTTGTTGAAGTGTAGAGGTCATCTAGTCTACCTCTTAGTTTTAAGAGACAGGTGAACAGCGACTGTGCAGTCAATATTTATTGATGGTCTACTTCAGGAATGCTGATTTTGATTTACTGTTGATCTTCTCTCTCTTTCTCTCTCCCTCTCTCTCTCCCTCCCTCTCTCTCTCTCTCCTATAGGCTGTCTGTTTCTATTCTTTCTATGACTTTTCATGTTACTGAATCACTTTTTACCTGCCTCCTTCCTTAGCTTTTAATGTCCTTAAAGGTTCTGCTCCAGCCTTAGCATTTCGGACTTTTGTGCATGCTTCGCTGCCTGATTGTATATGCACTTCCTATGATTCTTTTCATTTTGCCTGAAATCCCATACCATCACCCCATGCTCAGTAAGTTAAAATGGAACTTTCTGATTACCTCCCAAGTCCTTTCCAGCCCCTTGTCCTAATGCCTTAAATACTAATTTTCAGACTTTGATTTAGTCTATTTTGGTGGCTTATTAGATTTTTCTTTTAGCTTTTCTCCAGGGGACATCAATTTCAAACCATCACAAGCACAGGTGTGACTTCTGCTCTTATAATTCCCACCCACACTCCTAACTCCACTCTATCTCCTGATAACACCATATTAAGTCACTAATGGCTGGAGTTTGAAAGATTGAATGTTAAAAGCATAATTAGAGACTTAAGGGAAACAAATTGTACCCATAAAATTTAGAATTAATTTCAGGAAAATAGGGCAATTGAAGCACCTACTGCAATTTGAAATGACTTTTCTAAATGAGTGACGGTGCCAGAAATCACCCCCACCTCTCCCAATTTTTCCTTTCCTACTTATTTCCTCCCAAGAATGAGGGCAGGTCAATGGGAGTGTTATGGCAGCAGCAATGTACATTTCTTGTAAGAATATCAAAGGCAAAGATCTCACCTTAGAGTTCAGCTTTCTGTCTTTAGTGGAAATAGAAAATGGGAGGAGGTGTGTGGGTGAAACCAATTGTTGCCCTTGGGTGATCTTGAGAAATTGCAAGACCAAAACCTAGACATTCAAAGAGGTAGCACTTATGAGCCCAGGCTAATCCCATCAGTCAGTCATTCCTCACTTCCTATATCCAATATTAGCTACTGGTTCCCTCCTAGTGCCCACACTGTCCTGTTTTATACTTTTAGTCCCCTGGCATCTTTACCAAAGAGATTTCCCCATTGTGGGAAGGTTCAACAATTTATCTCAGTCAATCTAAACCTGTCCATTCTTCTAAACATATCTGTACCACCTCTCTTTACATTGCCAAGAAATGGAAAATTAACAATCATTCTGTAGGACGGTGTTTTATATGTTCAGTGGGCTCCCAAATGTAAAATGTTTCAGCAGCTGGGCGGTGGCGCACCTGGTTGACTGCACTATTATAATGTGCAAGGACCCAGGTTCGAGCCCCCAGTCCCCACCTGCAAGGGGAAAGCTTTGCAACTAGTGAAACAGGGCTCCAGGTGTCTCTCTGTTGTCTCTATCACCCCAATTCCCTCTTGATTTCTGGATCTCTCTATCCAATAAATAAAGATAATAGAAAAATAAAAATAAAATAAAATGTTTCATAAAGGTCTTTACCAACAGTGGGTGCTAAATATTTATTTTCAGGTTGGTTTTCAGATTAGAAAATTATTGACAAGATTCCAGTTATAGGCTTGATCACAACTTAAGGTTGTTAATGACTCTTAAGTCAGACTACTTTGATAGTCACTATTTATTGCATTTGAGCAAGAATAAAGATTATGAATGAACCAACATTTGTATTAAAGACTTAGTATTATGTGATGAAGCTAGGGAATTTCTTGGGTTGGAGGGGGTGTAAAGAGCTAGGTTATCCTGTTAGAACACCAAATTCTAAACTTGAGGCCCTAGAGAATGCAGGTTCAGTCCTGGGCACAACCTTATGCTAGAGCTGAGCAATGCTTTTCTCTTCTCTCTCTCTCTCTCTCTCTCTCTCTCTCTCTCTCTCTCTCTCTTTGTGTGTGTGTCTCTCTCTCTATCTCTCTATCTATCCATCTATCTATCTCCCCAACCATTCCCCCTCCCCTCCTTCCCTCCCTCCCTCCTCCTACCACTCTAATTCAAACTTTCTCTCATACTAAAAAACAAACAAAAAGAACAGAAAAGATATGGGATTGAAGTTATTTCTGGTTGCTAAAGTGAGGTCAGCAGTAAACATATGGAAATATGAGAAATACAATATTTTCTAGATGTTTAACCATACACATACTTGTTCTGGGAACTTACCAGAGAATATTCTTATAAAATACCTATGCCTTGGAATCCTGACTCATTTTTGGTGTCACTGAAGCCACAGAGAAAGAGAACAAAGAATATTTTTAGACTTCAAATAAAATATAGGTTTAAAGCAAATAAAAGAGGCCTTGAACAGGTGCTTTCACTGACCTGTGTTATTTCCATGCATTTTTTAAACAAGATTTTGTGTCTGTGTTTGGTGAGACAGGAAAATAGATTGCTTCTGTTTGCAGAAATCCTACTTAGCATCCTCTTATAGTGATCCCATAGTGTGAGGAGCTTAGGGGCCTATATTCCTTATATTTGAAAATGAAAAAAATAACATAAGAAGCGGGCACACTGAGAGGTGAGATGAGTTTACCAAATAGCAGGACCTTACTGACCTGGTTAATTTTAGACTAAACCAAAAGTAGGAGTATGGGCTCTTGACCAAGTCCGATCATTTATTTAAAAAACAAAGAAACAAAAACAACAATGTGTTGCTGGATCAATGAAAGATTGGGCAGGAACTATCTGAGTTGAGTGAACACTGTCCTTATGGCTTCTCCATTTGAGGGATAACAGCTTTAGGGGGAAATCAATGATGAAAATGCTACAAGTACTGTCTGTGTTGATAATAACTACAGGCAACATCAAATTTACAAAGAACAGATGTACTAGGACACTCTTGGTAGGCTCAATAATGAAACAGAGATCTGTTCTCTTTCCCCTGTTCACCCCACTCTAGGGGGTGGGGGATGGATATACACCTACCTGACTTGTATATCAAGGGACCAGATTTTAATAATTGTAATGCTATGAAATGCCTTCAAGTGAGCTGTATGTAATCATCCAAATTCATTTGGACTCTGGTTTCTATTATACTAAGTCTTGTTCATTCTATAATGTTATAATGTTTTTCTGTTTCCCCTTCTCTACTCTTTAGAAATATCCTGTTGTTTGTTTTTTAAATTACTGGTTTAGTCTATGATGTGCCCAGATAAAGGTCATTTGCTTGACTTTCTCAAAGTGCTATAACTGATGCATTGCGATTTCAGAACTATTTAATGCTATTATTTCTTCTGAACTCTAATGGAATCTCCTACATATTAGCATACAAAGCCGCCTCCTAAGTAAGTCATGTTTCTTTCTTGTTCTGCTGTGGGATTGTGATTGTGTGTATAAACCAGTCCTGGGATTTGTAGATGCCCTGATGGTGGTGACTTGGTGTCCTGGTGATTTTCTCTTGTTGTTTGTCAGGAATTTCTCTTTTCACTCCACTAGGGACCTATCTTCTCCTGCAGTTTTTCCTGAGTATTGACTCTCTGTCCTTCCACAAAGTGTTTCTTTGCTCTCCTATGCATGCTAAGTCTTCTCTTATCTACTTTCAGTCTTAATGATTTCCAATCACATAAACATTTTGAATAAACTGTAGCTTTCTACATAAAACTCAGGAAGTGTGTGGTGGCTTACCTGGTAGAATGCATAGATCACTATGCATGAGGACCTGGGTTCAAGTACCTGTTCTCCACCTACAGGGGAGAAGGCTCATGAATGGCAGAGCAGTCTGCAGGTGTTCCTCTCTATTCTCTCTGTCTCTCTTTAACCTCTTTAAAAAAATAAAGAAAAATGAGAAAATTTTCTATTGAAAATGCTGTAACTCTGCAGGCACTGAGCCCTAGAGATACTCCTAGTGTTGATGTTAATATAACAACAACAACAACAATAAAACCAATAACATTTAGCTCCATGGAAGGTATCAATTCATGTTTAATAATTCCTTTGGCCTTGCAAACTTAATTGCATTAGGAAAAGAGACCCACATATAGACATTAAAATGACAGAAAGAAACAGTACAACTGAGGATAGTGGTTGACTCAGGCAGGATGTTTGACAGTCTAGGAAGCTCATGGAAATTCCTTTAGAAAAAAATGTGTGATGATATTGACAAGTAGTATGATAAGGATTTCCAGCCATTGCCATGTTTTCAAAACACTACTTTTGAAAACCACCCAATTTAGGCATAATAAAATATAGTAGTTGGTACACGGTAACATTTCTCAGTTTTCCACACAACATTTTAACCCCCCACCTGTATCCTCCTCCCCCATCACATTCCAGGACCTGAACACCCACGTCCCACCAGAAGTTTTTACTTAGGTGCAATACATCAACTCCAATCCATGTTCTGCTTTGTGTTATCCCTTCTATTCTTATTTTTCAACTTTTTTTTTTTCTATGAGTGGGATCATCTCATATTCATTCTTCTCTGTCTGGTTTAGCTGGACCCTAGGAGTACTATGTAGAGGTCCTGAAAGCTATTAGAACTAAAGGCAAAAATTGATGCATTGAAGTATGTCACAATTGTTTCAAACTTTAATTAGTAAATCACTCCTCCCTTAAGTTAGCACAACTCATGGGGAGGTAAGAGATGAGGACTCACAGCAAAGGGTGTGGGCTACAAATTCTACTAAGTGTTTGTAGTCTTCATAGAGACTTTCCCATAAGACTTGTAGAATGCTCACTTGCAGTCCCCTGCACCAACTTACCGGGTACACTCCAGCATTGTGCACCCTGTTCTTCCACAGTTTACAATCCCACACATGTCCCACATATGACTTATAAGAGCCTCACACAAGTCCAGGTACTTAACTTGCTAAATTCTACTGGATTGGGAGAAGGCAGGCAACCTAGAACTCCTTGGGGTACTGCCATAGGGGAAGTTATAAGGGGGTACACATTACCAGCCTGACTTTGAGTGATTAAGATTCACAATCAAAGATTGACACCCTTTCCAAGAAGGAAAAAAGGGAGAAAGGTGACATATTCACAGGGTAGTCCTGATAGATTCTGAGAACCACTAGCTATGCTAATTGGTGATGGTCTTGAACAATCTAAGGACTTCAAGTGATGGTTTGAACACATGAATGAATTAATGACTTAAGAAAGCATATAGGACTTAATAGGACACTAAAGAACAAATCAATACATGCCTTAAATGAGTACTTAAAACTAGAAGAGAGGGAGTCAGGCTGTAGCACAGTGGGTTAAGCTCAAGTGGTGATAAGCTCAAGGGCCTGCTTAAGGATCCCTGTTCGAGCACGGGCTCCCCACCTGCAGGGGAATCGCTTCACAGGGGGTGAAGCAGGTCTGCAGCTGTCTGTCTTTCTCTCCCTCTCTGTGTCTTCCCCTCCTCTCTCCATTTTTCTCTGTCCTATCCAACAACAAAGACATCAATAACAACAATAATAACTACAACAACAATAAAAACAAACAATGGCGACAAAAGGGAAAATTAAAAAATTTAAAAATTTAAAAATGAGAAGAGAAAATGGCACCAAGTTCATTTAAAGAAACAGTGACCAGGTACTTCCAACATTTAAATAAATATATAGATATTTTAAAATATAGAGAAAATGTAAAAATTGATATATAGATATATATAAATATGTAGATAATAACATTTGATATTATAAAAAATAGCCAACTGAAACAATGCGAAGAAGGTTAAACCAAGGTAAATAACGTCTGATTTTTCAAAAGTCAAGGAAAATCCGTAGTTTCCACCGCAACAAGAGAATGAAATGGCTGTTCGCATACAAGTATCTAAGGGATGAATGATGCTTAGAGAGTAGAGTGCTCAGGTCCATGCGGTAAATATGAAGGTCTGAAGATGATTCATCTTACAGTTTCTTGGAGGAGTCCACAAGGTCTTAGTAAAAATATTTATCTGTAAGTAGGAATAGATAGCAATGACAATGGCTTCCTTTATGTAGGAGGCCGTTAGTTCATCCCTTAACTCCTCTTTCTTTCCTCCTTTCTCTTATCTTTTTTTTTATTATTATTATTTTCTTCTTTTTACCAGAGCAGTTTTCAGCTGTGGGTTATGATGGTGCCTGGGATTAAATCAGAAACCCTGGAGCTTCAGGTGTGATAGTCATTCTGCACGATTATTGAGCAACCTTCAATTTCCTGAGTTTGCATTAAAAACATCAAAACAGTGGGGGGGGGAAGAGGCAAAGTCAGAGCTTTAGACTTCTGTTCTTTGTGTTTATAGACTCTTATTCTGATAGACTATATTTGTAACTAAATGACGTGCATTTCTCTGAAGTCAACTACCAGATAGTTTCACTCATATGTACTATATAAAGTTTAGGAAGCATGTTCTTGAAAAAAAAAATGTAGCCAAACTATCCCTAACACTGTAAATACTAAGATATGTATTCTAGGGAGGGAAGGGGATGCACAAAGCTGTAGCTAGGAGTGTGTTGTGGGACTGTACCCCATACACTTACAATCTGGTAAATCATTATTAAATAACTAACAAATATTGAATACTGAAAATTCTGTTTCTAAAAGAATAGCACTCTCACTCCCAGCTGAAGTATTTGCCTTTTATTCCTCCAGAAACCCCTTCCACAGTGTGTTCATTCCTGTCTGTGGTGGCAGTTGATGATGTCAATGTTATATTCCTTGAACTCTCCTGAACTTCAGTGCTATTATATGTTAGTGTTTGGCAAAACACCCAGTGTTTTTGTTTGTGTCCCATGAGGATAGATATTCAACACCAACAGATTCCTGGAAGAAAGGGGTGAATCCTTGGATAGAATGGAGGCACGTGGCAGAGTACATAGAGCCTAAATTTTCACATAAAAAGAATCAGGCTAAAATGTCATGTATACTTCCAGGCTAGTGTAGGGGAGCCTCTTCCCTGAGCACGTGCTCTCTGGGCTTGAGAGAACTTGACCAGACTCAGCCTGGGCTGCTACTCACTCAGCGATGTGGGAGACAGATGACTCAGGAACTTGTGGCAGCATCATAATGCTAAAGGAGGATCTATTGATCAGAGAGCCAATGCTTTTATAGGATAAAACCGGAAGTGGCAAGTTAGAAATGGAAATGGCTGGGAAAGGGGGTGGAGAAAGGCCAAAGCAGGCTGGGAAGGTAGAAGCTTCCTTAGCAACTGTTGGGAGGGTTTTAACCAGTGGGATTAATGTTACCCTGCAGGCAAGGCGGGTCTCAAGGTATAAAGAAGATAGATGAATGGGATGGGTGGGGATCTTTCAGGCAAAAAATGATTATGTATATAGGCCATAATGTCAGCAGTGGAGGATGGAGTGTGGGGGGGGGGCTGTCTTAATGCCTAACATCTCTCCCCTTTATTTTTATCTAATGGCTGTAGTATCAGGAATGCAGGGTGCTTTGTGAGGCAGAGAGTCTGATAGGATGAGGCAAGGCTTGCTCAGCCTCTTAGTAGAGAGAGAGACTAACAGGATAGGCACACCCCTCAGGTTCAAGCCCATACTCACAATTTGCCAACATCTCCCTCTTACTATTTATCTAATGGCCATAATTAAATGGGTCAATGTATATAAAAGACTCTGTCTCTGACAGAAGAATAGCAGTGCAGAGGTGAACAGAAACCTTTTGGGCAGAAACCTCAATGATATCAGGCAGGTGTTTTCAAAAGAAGGGAACAAGAAAGGGAGGGATCAAGTAGGAGAGCAGCAAGAGCCAGTGTGATGTCAAAGGGCAGGCCTGGTTGGCTGAGGGGGCTATTTGATGGGCAGAGAGGCTGGGGCCTAAAGGCAAAGGGGCGTTTCCTGTCTCCGAGGGGCAGGGCCTGCAGGTGAGGGGGTGTTTGGACTGCCAGGTGAAGGGGTGATTCGGCACTGTAGAGTCCCAAGTCAGATGACTGCAAAGTCCATGGACTGCTGCGGTCAGTCTTGAGAAGCCCAGCAGTGTAAAGGGAGTGTCCAAGAGGTGTACCAGCAAGTCCCATAGAAGTATCAGTCCAATGCCAATGACCAGAGGAAGAAATGCCGCTCATCTATCTTGATGGTGGAGGATAGCCACTGGAATTTTGCTTTTCTGTAGAGAGTGAGCTGAAACCACCAAAAGATGACAGGTGAAGCAGAAGCAGGAAGGGAAGACAGTGATGGATGAGAGAAGGGCAGTAAGAAAGTTCTGTCCCTGGAGTCTGCGAATCAGGTTCTCCAGATTGTGTCAGGTCACATCATTAGTTTTGGGGAGGGGGGCACTATAGTCATGCCATTTTGTGGGCGATGTCAGAGGATAGGGGTCCAAATGGATTTCCGGGGATTCCTTTGAAAGAAACACATACAAATCTGCTTCCCATGGTTAGCAGGGCTTCTGGTTTGATTTTTTATAGATATTAAAGGAGGTTTAATGTAGTTAGTGCCTTAGCCAACTGAATATTGGGGGGGATGTGTCCCTCTTTTTTTTCTTTACTTAATTGGGCCTAGGTGTTTGGTGGGCCTTCTCAACAACAGTTTGTCTTTGGGGTTTGTAAAGAATATCTGTAGTATGGGTGATGTTATAAAGGAAAAAAGTCTTTAAATTGTTGGCTGACAAAGGCAGGTCTATAGTGGCAAAATGAGATACACCAGTTAAGTGTAGCAAAATATGTGAATGCTGTAGTTAATTTACATAAGATGTATATGGTGGGACTTCTGCATAGTTTAATACCTTACTGTATGAGCAGATGCTGCCTCATGTGAAGGCTTTGACATAGCTGTAATTATCTACTTGTGAAGAAAAAAACTTGTAACAAGTTAGAAGTTTACTATAATAACTCGATGATTATAATTGATTTAAGTATCTTTATAATTTTGGAAGGCCTTTCTAGTATGATTTTAAGGCTGTTTAAACAATTTAAGCACAATAAAATGTAGAAAGGTAAAGAGAAGAACCATTGTTAGAAGCCTCAGACATGAGAATCATTAGCATAACCATTGTGTGATCTATCACTCACCTGGGCTGGTTCTACTTCTTCAATTGAGAAGGTATATGAAAGATTTACAAATTAATAGTGTCTTTTCTACCTTTTGTCACACCCATTTAAGATGGAGACACACCCCAGGTGTGTAATACCTATTTTGAAAGACTCTGTTTGAATTTTAAGGAAAATAAATTTAAAGGTTAGTCTCATGTAGGAGTCTCTGTACAGCAAGATCTTCAGACCAAATTTAGTTAAAATATATTGATTTTTAACTGATTTTTACCTTAGACTTTAAACAATACTCAGATTACTTAGAGAGTTATGTATGTTAGTGACAATGTTTCTTAGAACATTTAGAATGCCAGATTGATGCTAGATTTGTTGTGGATTAATTTCCACAAGATTGGTTCACAGGGCATTTTGGGGGGCCTCCAAAAATGCCCTGTATAGAGAATTTGTATTTTAATTTTGGATGTGATGAATTGTCACATTAAAGATTTAGACTTTTACCTTAAATACTCAGTTACTTTAGCAAATTAATTTTACCTTTATGAGAATCGTGTTGAAAACTCCTTCATTTCACTCTGCCTGGTAAGAATGTAGTTTCAAAGTTACACTTTTAACCTTAAAGTTAATGTTTACCAAACTTGCAACACACACATAAACATGTAGTCTTTAACACACAGGAGAAAAATTTTTGTTTTTGAAGACATTATTTCAAACACAAATTTACATCTGTAACGTCTTAGTTGAACCATCTTTACTCACACAGTTTAAGACTAAATGTTTCACATATATACCAAGACTTAAGAAAAAAAAAATAGGATTGTTTCTGGATGTCTCCAGAAATCATGGCTGGCATTTTTATATAAAGTCAATTAAGTTTCAGAGTACTCTGAGCAAAATGTTTCATACAAAAATTCAGTCATTCAAATCACTCTTTTACAAAACACTACTGGAAGCAGAGAGGGTAGACAGCAAGCTTAAGATATTAAGAGAGAACGAGGGGTGGGGAGAGAGAAGGGAGGTTTTATATTTGGGCTCTGTGAACCAGATTTTTCAGATCCTGCCATGTCACATTATGGGTCTTGGATGGTGTCCTGCTTCTGGCAAAAGTGGTAGGGAGGTATTGCAGAAGTGGCGGCAGCAGCTGGAGACTTGTCTGCAACATCAGGAGCTGCTGGATGAAATGTAGAGGGCTTAGGATGGGTCAGGATCGGGGAAGACTTTGCTTTCTCTAGAAAGAATGTATGTGCTGGGCAAGCAGAATGACCTGCTCTCTTAATTCTTGAATTTCAGCCTCAAGGTCCCTTAGACTGGGGCCATTTCCCAAATTAGTGTCACCCTTCTCCACAGGAGGGAAAGGAGGGGGCCCCACACATCTCCCAAGCTCTACAATCACGGTCAAGAGGAAGCAAGGTGTGGCCCAGAGTAAAATATTCCAGAGAGAGAGAGAGAAACTGTCCAGAGTAAAAGGAGTAGAGGATTTGGGAATCCTCTTGATAAGGAGGAAGGTTGCCCATGACAGAGGGGTCCCAGGGAAATAAGAACAGAGAGAAAAAGAACCACAGTGCCTTCATTAAACACTAGGCGGCAGAGAGTCAGTCAAGTGGCCATATGCTTATCTGGGAAGCCAAGGGGGGTAGGCCCTATGTTGTTGCACCAGATGTCAGGCTAGTGTGTGGGGGGGTGCCTCTTCCCCAGGCACGTGCTCTCTGGGTTGGAAAGAACTTGACCTGACTCAGCCTTGGCTGCTACTCACTAAGAGATGTGGGAGACAGATGACTCAGGAACTCGTGACAGCATGGTAATGCAAAAGGAGGATCTATTGATTAGAGAGCCAATGCTTTTATAGGATAAAACGGGAAGTGGCAAGTTAGAAATGGAAATGGCTGGGAAAGGGGGTGGAGAAAGGCCAAAGCAGGCTGGGAAGGTAGAAGCTTCCTTAGCAACTGTTGGGAGGGTTTTAACCAGTGGAATTAATGTTACCCTGCAGGCAGGGCGGGTCTCAAGGTATAAAGAAGATAGATGAATGGGATGGGTGGGGATCTTTCAGGCAAAAAATGATTATGTAAATAGGCCATAGTGTCAGTAATGGAGGCTGGGTCGGGGGACTGGCTTAATTCCTGACAGTTTGCCATCTCTACATTTAGATAAGCCTCTTCTGTTATCTGAGACTATACCTTTATTTACAAAACAGAAGTAGATCCAGGTGTGGATTTGCCTAATAAAAATTATAAATAAATTTTACAGTGGCCGTGCTCTTTACATCAGTACATCAAAGCAGATCAGAGGGTTTGATCCAGTGGGAAAAGGAGACAACATATCTGGTACCTTGCGCTCTTTATCATGCATGAAGTCCTAGGTTCAAGCCCTGGCACTTCTAGAAGCAGTGTGGCTGGCACTGAAGTAGATCTGTGTTTGATGGTTTCCTCTTTCTGTAGCTCTCCTGTTCTCCTCCCTCTAAAATAAAGAATGAGTAAGCGGACCTGGAGTTATCAGTCAGAAGTGCTGTCACATATGTGCATAGCAACAGCATTGTCCTTCCATGCTTCCAGCACTGTGAGGGAGTGAATGAATGTTTTACTTGTCCAATTAACCAGTGAGAATGTCTGTCTACTTATTAGTTGTCATTGCAGGGTTTTACCACCTCCCCCTTGTGGTGTTATCTAACTAGCCATGACTACTTAAGTATATTGAGTTGGTTTGGTGTGTGTGAGTGTGTAATTTTCATTATTAGTGATTTAACAGTGACTTTAGTGGTGTAGTTTCACCCTCATTTTTGTGTGTGACTCACCAAGCCCACCACTACAGTCTTGTGCCATTTCTCCCCACCCCCACAGCCACTGTAGTCCTTACACAGTCAGAGACAATTTGGTTAATTTATTTTATTTTATTTTATTTTATTTTATTTTATTTTATTTTACAAGTGTGTTTGTTGATTCATGGGCTTTCCATGCACGGACTCAGATCCCACTGTCAGTTCTGCTCCAGCAGAAGCCCCCCCCCCAGCTCCCCAGGACCCAGAAAGCTATGATACATATATTTCACTCAGCTCAATCACCTTTTCCTGCCTCACCTGAGATGTCTCCCTCCATGTCTCAAACTTTTCTGACTAGAACAGCTAATGAGAAAAATAAATAAATTAAAAAAAAACAACCACAACAACAAAACACCTCACACCCTGAGTGCCACTTTTCTTTGTTTTTGAATTTGGTTTTATTTCTGTGCTGGAAAACAAGCAGAGGGCCCAAGTTTTCTCCAGGCATCACAGAAAGAACAGGATTTAATTACTGCTGAAGGGCTAGTACAAAAGGTTATCCAACTATGGGAGATCTTATTTGGCACTGAACTTTGAAGCTGAGAATTATGGATCGTGGAACAAGATACAACCGTCTGCTGATGTCCCAGAGCCGGGAATACAGAATTTAGAGGAAACTGGGTTAGAGCTGATGGGACCTCTCAGGGAGGTCAGGAAGAAACTAACTAGCCATCCATAAAGCTGTCGGAGCAGTTATTTCAAGGAAAAGGCTGAGGCTTCTCTTCTGTGTTTCGAAAAACTTCAAAGGAAAATAGACAATTCTGCATTGACAGAGATGTGAAATGGACAGCAATTGAGGGCATCAAACTCAGAAATGAAACAGAGGTAACCTGTCATTGCTCTCAGGAAAAACTGTGAAATTGGTAGCCACAGTCCAAGCCAGACAGGTAGTGAACACGAGGAGAATTTCTTTCTTTCTTTTTCATTTTTTCTTCCCAACTTCTTTGGTTTCAGGAGAGAAATGGCATGGCTGAGAGCAGGAGAGAAGGGAAGAAGGGAAGGTAGTCAGGACGCCGCAGTGAGAGATGCAGGGCGGAGCTGGGAGCCAGGTGTCCATCATTTCCTCTGTTTCCTCTTGAAGAGGCAGAGCTGGGATGTCTGCTGACATTGGAGAATTGTATTTCTCATGTTCTTTTGCTAACTGTCAGACTGTTTGGCATTTTGTGATATAGTGTCAGGAAGCCTACCGAGGCTGGGCCTTAATAAAAGTTAGGAAGTGTGAATATAGGTCCTTCACTCTGCCGTCCATCAGCAGGAATATTGTTGTCTAAGCTTCTGCTTTTCCTGGACATTTAATAGTCCTATTATCTGTGTACCAGCGTGATGACTCAGCAGTCCAGCCTATGCGTCACTTGCATGAAGCCCTGGGTTCTATTTCTGACACCACACAAGATGTTGGCACAGCGCTCTTATCGCTCTCTCTGTGAGTCTCTCTCATAAGAAAATTCAAATCCCTATAGCTCTGTGTTGACTATGAGGCAAGCAGTGGTTGACTAAGGTAATTGAACTAGATGGACACTCTGACATCTGCTTGAGTCTTGCTATGGCCCAACTGACCTTTGGAAAGCTCTTCAAAGGCATAACTTATTTTCTCCTACATCTGTCTGTTCTACCCACTACTGTGTTGCACCCAGGATCATATATATATATATATATATATATATTTTTTTTTTTTTTCTTTTTGCCCCAGCTTCTCAGTCTAGTTTCTAAGTCCTTCCCTCGGCAGGAGTCTCAGTCTCCCTAAAGTAGGTCACATCATCTTTGGACAGGTCTGACTAGTACAAAGGTTTCCCTGCTGGTAGAATGAGAAGTTTGCAAATTTGCTGATTGGTCAGGCCTACACAAAGCAGTGCTGTTAGAGTCATCAAATTGTCAGATTTTTCTTGCATACTCATTTTTTAACAAAAACACATCCTTTGGGCTACAGGGATGACCTTTTCTGCCTCCTTACCCCTCCATGCTGGAAGTCTTCATTTCCTGATGCCTGCTGTTAATATGGGACACGTGTTGAAATGTTTATGCTAATGGAGCATTGATTGGAGTTGCAGAAACAAGTTAAAATAACAAGTTTTATCCCATTGATGAATTAACTAATGAAATGATGTCACCGTTAATGCTGTTTGAAATCAGTCCTCTGATTTTTTTTTTTTTTTTGACAGAAGGCAGGAGGCTTTTGTACTCTAAAATTTCTCATCCTCTTTTCACAGAAATGCAGGGAGGGTGTATATCTTCTTCAGGTAGAAGTTCTAAGGGATGAAGAAAGATTTTTTTTTTTTTTGGTGCAAAAGTGACTAGAAATGGTAGCTTGTAAAGGCTTGTCATTATTCCTGTCCCTGAGAGTACAAATGGGAAGGGGGGTATTGAAATTGAAAGAGCAGGTGTTAGAGAGTGATCAGGTGGATTGTGATTCTAATAAGGTGAAATTTGCATAGATATATTAAGCACAACTGTGGAGGTTGGGGATTCCAAGAATCTACCTGCTGTCTGAAAACTGAGAGACCTAGAAAAAGCAGCAATGGAATATTACTCTGAAATGTGAGACCCAGGAAGATTGATGGTGTGATTCTCATTCTAGGGACTGAAGGCAGATGTCTTGGCTGAAGCAGACTTCCTCCTTCTTTAACTTTATTTTTTTATTATCAGGAGTCGGGCAGTAGTGCAGTAGGTTAAATGCATGTGGTGCAAAGCACAAGGACCTGCAGAAGGATCCTGGTTTGAGCTCCTGGCTCTCCACCTGCAGGGGAGCCACTTCACAAGCTGTGAAGCAGGTCTGTAGGTGTCTATCTTTCTTTCCCCCTCTCTGTCTTCCCCATCTCTCTCTATTTCTCTCTGTCCTATCCAACAACGATGACATCAATTTACAATAACAATAACTACAATAAAAAGAGCAACCAAAAGGGAAAATAAATATTTAATTTTTTTAATTATCTTTATTTATTGGATAAAAACAGCCAGACATTCAAAGAGTAGTTGGTGACACAGAGGGAGAGAGAAAGAGAGACATCTGCAGCACTGCTTTACTACTCACAAAGCTTTCCCTGTGCAGGTGGGGACAGAGGGCTCAAACCCTGGACCTTGCATGTTGTAACATGTACATTCAACAAAGTGTGCCATCACCTGCACCCCCTCACCTTTACTTGTTCTATCTATGCTGGACCTCAAAGAACTGATGATACCCAGCCACTTTGGGGAGGTCAGTCTACTTCATTGAGTCTACACATTCAAATACTCATTTTCTCCAGAATTACCCTTACAGACACACACATGAAGAATATTTACTCATGACACTTGGAGCCCAACCAAGTTGCCATCACGTAAGTGTCATTTATAGAACATTCTGGGTGGAGGGGCAGAAATGGTTCACAGTGGATCAAAGCCCTGAAAGAAGCTCACTTTTGAAAAAACAAACAACAACAACAAAAACAAACTCAATATGCATTCTTTTTTCTAGACAGAGTGCTGCTTATGTATTCAAGAAAGTTAACATATCCTTGGTTAGCTAACCTGGAATTAGTACTTCCGTTTGAATCATTTGACCACTAGACATTGTATTATGGGATGCTCATCTTTTGAGGAACAATGCCAACATGAATTCATAGTAACATCATTAGTTTAATGGCCTCAGACCTAAGAAGATAAAGGAGTATTCCCTGAGTCAGTTTGCTCTTGGTGAAATGAGATAAAATGTCTATTTATTTGTCGGATCTAGGCTCTTCACATTGTGTTGATGAAGCAAACCAAGGGGTTGTAATGACATCTGAAAAAACAACAACAAACAAACATCATTCTCATAATCATTCAAGGAAATTGAAGTTTCAAGATGGAACATGAATTGTCTGAGAACACCCAACAATCTGTAAAAGGGAGACAATTAGTCAAGATGTCCACCAAGGCCATGGCTGAGAAGAGTCAGCTTCTGTTTGTCTTCTTAATCTAATAAGAGTTTAAAATAATATTCCAACTGATAAGGGTTTGCTTGCATGTTCACATGCATTTCATTTTGGATAATCAGATTGAAGAAATAGTTTTGTGCTCAGTGCCTCCTACTCAATAGACTTTGTGTAAGAAGTGATTCTTGATGTTGTAAGTCCTGGGATTCACAGAGTCATAAAACATTCAACAATTGTTCTTTCTTCACTGGGAAAATAAGACAGAATGTAATATAGTTTAATCATAATAAGAATAGTATTTGGATTTAGGATATTCATATCAAGTTGTTTGAAATACAAAAAAAAAGAGAGTGTGTTTTGAATGTTGAATTTTATGGACTGACTGTGCATTCATGAGAACAGATGTGTAGAAAAAAAGTAATTTTGCTACCTGCAGTAATGAATTAAACCTGTTCTCCAGGAAAGATACCTTATTATAGTAGGGTGTGGAGTTTCTAATCAGAAATGACTTAAGAAGCCAAGGGGCCAGAAGTGTCAGAAAACTTGCACGAAAAAACTAATATCTAGGTAAAACTAGAGAATTTGTACGAGGTGTTCTTTTATTTTTTGCCTCAAGGGTTATCACTGGGGCTTGATGCCTGCACTATGAATCCACTATTCCTGGCGGCCATTTTTTCCCATTGTTGTTGCTGTTGTTGTTGGATAGGACAGAGAGAAATTGAGAGAGGAGGGGAAGACAGAGAGGGGAGAGAAAGATAGATACTTGAAGACCTGCTTCACTGTTTGTGAAGTGACTCCCCTGCAGGTGGGGAGCCAGGGGCTTGAACTGGGATTTTTGTGCTGGTCCTTGTACTTTGCACTTAACCTGATGCGCTACAGCCTGGCCCCATAGTGAGAGTTTTTGATCATAGAGAAGGGAAAGGCAGCTTTTCCAGGCCCCAGAATAAAGAAGCTATAGGTGAGGTACAGATGAGCAGCTAGAACTAAGACATTGTTGACAAGCTTCAATACAGACACACACCATATGCTCTTTTTTTTTAAATTCTTTTATTTTATTTATTTATTCCCTTTTGTTGCCCTTGTTGTTTTAGTGGTAGTTATTATTATTGTTGTCGTTGTTGGATAGGACAGAGAGAAATGGAGAGAGGAGGGGAAGACAGAGAGGAGGAGAGAAAGACAGACACCTGCAGACCTGCCTCACGCCTGTGAAGTGACTCCCCTGCAGGTGGGGAGCCGGTCCACCATATGTTCTTATACATCCTGGGTGTAAGATTTTAGTTTACTTGTGTTACCAAGACATACATATGAAGGTCAGATAAAGATACGTTCTTTATGTAATAAGCAATTTTTATATAAGTTCCGGAAAGAACTCGGCATGGATTTTTTTGAAATGCCTCCTCTTCCCTTGTCCCCAGATGATACCATTTTAGCCTGTGTCTTTAACACAGCCCAGTGTTGGTGAGAGTAAGTCAGTCTCACTCACGTTGCTTTCAGGTATCCCTGCCATCTTCATTATATTAAAGTACCTATAATTTAAATGGCTGGCAATTCACTTACTATTTAAGTGCACTTGGCAGAAAACATATTTATTTCCTGGCTTCAAACAGCAGTCAAGTCTTTATAATTCACACTAGATTTGGAACCTGTTCAGAAAAAAAAAAAAAAAAAACTTAGTTGAATTCATCAGTTAGTACCTTCCTCTGTTTTTCAATAGTTTCAGCCATGCCACCCCATGGAAGTTATTTTCTTGTAGACCTTTGCCAGATCACAACCCAGCTCAGGGACACTTAAGGATAAGCAGTAAGAAGGTCACAAGAACAGTTTACACATTTTCTTTTGAGAACTCTCCATAACACAGACTTGCCACAGTTATTTAAAGTTGGGTTCTAGTACTCAGGTGACAGGTGCTAGGTTTTGTTTGCTCATGGGCAACTTCACCTATTCATTCTCTTCATCATCAAATCACTTTGCAGGCTTTTATTCATAAACTATGAATGGAAGCACAGAAGATGTTGGCTATGAGGATACCAATGAGGGTAGTCCTGATTTGTGTCCCATGGACTAAACGGAGGCCTTCCACTTTTGTTTTTGTTTTTGTTTTGTTTCTTTCTTTGTTTGTTACAGAGCAAATGCTGTATAGGTATTTCTCACACCATTTCAGAAAAAATACTTTCTAATAATTGCATCACATTCAATTACATTTTTATATTCCAGGTAGCGAAAGTTTTGCTTCCCAAGTCAGTCTTGGATATGAGATATTTGCAACTGTGATAACAAATACCCCATTTACTATTTGTATCTGTAACCATCCCCTCTCTGTTCAGAAAATATAAATATTAAACTATAAAATAGAGAGACTTATGTCTGGGGCTACTCGCCATCATCATAAAGGATTCTGCTTTTACTAGGGAGAACTAACATGCTAACTCTAGTTGACATTTTCAGTTAGGCTCCACCACCCCACTCTAGTCTGTAGTATCAGAAGATTTCTATGGAAAACTTTGACAAATTAATTGAGAACATTTTTTTTGTTCATCACAGCAAAAATAGTTCTAATTTTGAAACAGTTTGGTTATAAGCAATACTTGTAACACCCGCAAGGGATTTTCTTCCTTGAAAATCTCTTAGTAACAACAAGCACTGTTTACATTCTGTATCCAGAAAAAAGCAATTGTATTTAAGCAGAAGGGAAAATGGAAAGAGGCTCAGTGTCACTTTTGAGGGATAAAATAAAAGTTTGTTCGGTCCAGGAAAAGGAAAAACCTTTTGAGTCTTCCACTTTTCACTCCTCAAAATGGTGTTAACCATTCTCCAGGTAATCCTGGAGAGATCACAGCGGCGGTGGGGGGGGGGGGAGGGGGGAGAGGCAGTGTTCAGAGTTCAAGGGTTAAATACCTTTAGCTGTTTTTCCAATCTTGAGGAGGTGGAATGGAAGCTAGTTGGGAACATCTACTAGGCAGGACAGATTTCAGGAAGTGTAACAATAACACATGAAACCTAGCACGCAGATCCCAGTCCCTGAGGGGATACCTCCTATTAGATCCCCAAAGGAGTAGCAAGAAACTGGTCTGACTTGCGCTGGGGATGAAGAACTTAGAATTGTGAAAAAAAGACTGTCATTGTATGTCTCCTTCATACCTGGCTCTATCTCATAGCGTTTTGTTTTAAGCCTAGTACAAGAAGGCAGAAAAAAATGTGTAATCATTAGGACGAAAATTGGAATTAAGCTTCCATGCTAGTTTTTTTTCTCCCTCTTGAAACCCAAACTCTGCTGAAATGTCAGTTGCAAAGAAAAAGACAAGGAATCCATTGAAAGGAAATCAGCATTCCTTAAGCATGAAAAGGAATGGTGGGTGTGTGTGTGTGTGTGTGTAAGGATTTCTGCATGAAAGTTAATTTTATGATACTGCAGCATAAATTGTGACCTGGCAGTTCCTTCTGCAGTTTAATGGAACTGGCAGTAGGCACCAGGACTTAAGCAGACTGTGTATAATGAGAAGCAAAGACAAATCGGTGTGAAGGACAGGGAGAAGGGCATTACTGCTTCCCTTCTGGAAGATTAAAAATAGTAAAATATTGCAACTGGAATTTATCTAAAGGGAGATACTATCTGAGAGGGCGGGGGGAAGGACCTAGAGACCATCATAGCTTAGGGAATGTTGAACACAGCCAGAGAGAGAGAGAGAGAGAGAGGGGGGGGGGGGGGGAGCGCTTTGTGGTGTCAAGTGGAAGGAAGGAGACTGTAAGGGTTGACTAGTCTCTTCCCTAAAGGCCCAGTGGCAGGTAATTTTGGACATTGTAATTTTGAAAGGGAACATTTTTTTGAAGGTATGATTAGAGTAAAATGGGCATGTTTCTCCACTGTTAAATGCAGGTGAGAAAACTGGGGTGAACTCAATCAATGAGATAATTCGTTGTGTGAGGACAAGTTGCTGACTGCACTACCAGCAAGCCAGGTAGGTGACTTCCTCACAGAGTGTTGTCCTGAGGAGCCCAGGTCTGTGAGACAGGCCTTCTCCAAGCTCGATATCCACAGGAGCTTGATCAGAGCAATTTCCAAAATTACACAGGCCATGCGGCTTCAAAATCTGCTGGCAGAACAGACATATTATCCTGAGGACTTGCAATAACGGGGATTATATGCAATTTCCTGATAATGACTCCATTAATGTGAGTCACTGCTGACAATACAATTTGTTAAACATTGCTGGATTTCTAAATCTTATGTTCTGTCACTCAGGAATCAATCTGTAGCTTGACTGTCAGCATCCTAATGCTTGTCCTTATCTCTTCCTCCTCTTCCTTCTCCTCCTCATTGCCGTCCAAATAGTTGCGGGTGTGAGGGAGCTCACCAATATGACCCTTTTCTTAATTTCACTAACTTTTCAAAAGGAAAACAGAAAAGGGAAACATATATGCTTTATTGGTTTGGTTATCAGTTTTTTTTTTTTTTAAATCAGTGTATTTGACTCCTTCTGTTGAAAACTAGGACCCCAAATTAATTAAATTGGACCAGAATAGCTTAATTTTATATTGTCTTTTATTTAAAAGGAGACAGCCTTGGCAATTAGCTGACTCCAACGAGTGTCTGTACATACCCATTATTGTACATTCTAATGTACATGGACATAAAATAGAACCTAGAGCTCATGATCTGTCTTATGTACTAATTAGGAGCAGCAAGTACACCTAGTGTGTTGAATCTGAATTAACTAGCCCAAACAGATTAAACTGTTTTTGAGTCATTCCAGGAAATAACACCAAAGCTAAAATTGAATGAGGGCTGGACAGTTTCTCCTGTTGCATCACAGAGGGTCAGATTTTGTTACGTAGGTGATATTGGAAAGTTTTCTAAGGTGGATTTATTTTATTTATTAATTTTGGAAAGAGAGAGAGAGAGAGGATTGTAGCACTGCTTCACTGTTTGTTAAGCTTCCCCCTGCAAGTGCTGACCAGGGGCTTGAACCTAGGTCCTTGTGCACTATATCAGTTTGCTCGACTGGCTGTGCCACCATTTCCCCCTAAACTTCACCTCCTACACAGATGTGATGTCCCACCACTTTTCAACCTCAGGTTGAAAGGATTTCTCCCAAGACATACATCTTTGTCTCAGGAATTGTGATTTGACCTTCTAGAGTTGCTCAGTAGATGAAGTTTTTGGTTCTGTACAGGAACCTACTTCTGGAGCTGCTTTTTTTTCTCCATGTTATTCCCAGAGTCATCACCAACCCCCTCAGGTATCTGAAATTTCTGGATTATGATGCCTGTCTCCTAACTCTTAGCCACACTGCCTCTACTTCTTTCTTTCAGCTCCAGGTAAGAGAGAAATCTGACACACCAGAGTGGCCTTCACTTCTCCATTTCCTTTCTCAAGGATACACCCATAGCTTGTAGGACTTGTTTAAGTCAACCCATTCTTTAGAGAGATAAAAGATGAATGGCAAAGCAAAGAAACAGATAAATCTTACCTGCTTTAGGGATTTCTCTCTTTTTTCTTCCTGAACTAGGGTCTTTCCCTTCTGATAAAAACCTAAATCAGGACAGTTAACTTCTCAGAAATGCACTGAGTGTTAAATGGACTCTTCTATATTTTTGATCTCCGTTTGAGAAATGGTCTTTTAAGAGTATCACTGCATACTCTGCACAACTTCTATAGAAGAACCTGTATGTACATCAGCAGTATTCAGATGTCTACACATTTGTTATAAGTACTTACTTAATTCATGGAAAAATCTCTCTCAAGATCATTTTATTATTTCATATGTTAAACTTATCTTTTGCCTTGATGACCTGGAAGTGGAACTGAAATTTCATGTTAATTTGAGTATCTTCTACCCCGACTCCCCCCACCCCAGTTGTTTGGTTTTGCAGAGTATGATTTCAGTACTCTTGGGCCTACTTTTTCATTCAGACAGAGAGAGAGAAAGGAGTAAAGAGACATCACAGAACTCGGTCTTCCTTGGTGCCAGGGTGCTCTCATTTGCTTGGACTCTGGGCTGTGACTATGGCAAAGATACTTCTTACTCATTGAGCTATTTCTGGGCCCCTACCCCACAATTTAGAAATAGTTATTTTCAGACTCATCTCATTTACTATTATTATGGAGCTATTTCTATTATATCTTTTTTAAAGCATTCTGAATTATACTTGTATTATTATAATCCATTTGAAGATCTTTCTTGAAGTCTTTTTTTTTAAATATTTATTTTATTTATTTATTCCCTTTTGCTGCCCTTGTTGTTTTATTGTTGTAGTTATTATTGTTGTCATCATTGTTGGATAGGACAGAGAGAAATGGAGAGAGAGGAGGGGAAGACAGAGAGGAGGAGAGAAAGATAGACACCTGCAGACCTGCTTCACCGCCTGTGAAGCGACTCCCCTGCAGGTGGGGAGCCGGGGTTCAAACCGGGATTCTCATGCCGGTCCTTGTGCTTTGTGCCACCTGCGCTTAACCCGCTGCGCTACAGCCCGACTCCCCTTTCTTGGAGTCTTAATATGTTTTCTAAATGACAAATTCTCTTGAAGTGCTTTTCTTTTCTTTTTCCATGTATATCATTTTTGTTATTGTTGGTTCTCATACTAAACCCAGGGAAGACTCCCTGAAGGTAATTTAAAACAACAGAGAATTCTTTGCCATGGTGAGTTTCAAGTACTCCTTCCTTTCTCCTAGTTCTATAGCCTTTATCTTCCTCCTCCTCCTCCTCCTCTTCCTCTTCTCCCTTCTCCTCCCCCTCTTTCTCTTTCTCCTCATTCTCCTTCCTCCTCTTTTTTTCTGTTTGTTTAAAACATTTAAAAAAAACATGGTTTTATGAGAGATAGATATAGAAAGTAAGTATAGAGCCCAGATAACTGCTCACTTTTGGTTGATGGTGGTGTTAAGGCTTGAATTTAAGACCTCTGAGCCTCAGGCATAAAAGCCTTTTGTATAACCTTATGCTGTCTCCCCAGCCATCAAAATATATTTTTCAACTGTGGAGATTAATGGTTTAAAATAAACAGTAAATACAGTTGTTAGTACATATGTAAGATTTCTCTGTTTTATGCAAAACACTGTAACCCCCACCTAGGTCCTCCTCCACCATTATGCATTATGCCTGAGAGAGTCCCCCTCCCCAAGCCCTTACTTTGGTGCAATACACCAAATCCAGTCCAAGTTCCGCTTTGTGTTTGTGTTTCCCCTTCTGTTCTTATTTCTCAACTTTTGTCTATGAGTGAGGTCATCCCATATTCATCCTTCTCTTTCTTAGCCTTCCTTTTTTGATTTTCACCATCAGCCTGCAAGCTTACTCACATAATAGCTAGAGTCGGTTAGTGAAATCTCTCCTCTGGATATTGGGTCCTGTCCAGCTTCTCTCTATTCCCTTCTATAAACATTTTTTTCATCATTGCCTAGTTTGAACCCCCTTCTCTATTCCCAGCAAGAAAGTCACCCTATTCTGGCTTCTACAACATCCTCATTCATCTAGATCTTATAGGGTTATTACAAGGTCAGGGAACCGGATTATGTTACCAGACAAAACAAATGATAATAAATAGTAACACTGGGTTCTTGCCTCCTTTGGTGATTATTTCTCAAGGTTGGAACACAGATTTTGGAAAGTAAATTCTCTATTGATTCCGTGGAGAGCAAGGCCTATTTAATTTAATTTACTTTTAAAATAGTTTTACTAGTTTCATGTTGATTTGCAAAATTATAAGATAATAAGGTATAATTCCACACCATTCCCACCACCAGAGTTCTGTGGTAGGATCTATTTTATTAAGAGAAACAGATAAAGATATAGGTTATCTGTTTTATAAAAAGCTAGTAGGTCTATTTTAGGTATATTCCAAGGGGCCCTTGACTTTACTAGTTTTTGCCTGAGCCTGACATCTAATATGCAAGTGGACCCAAGTTACTGTCTAGGGAGATGGAACCATAATTGGAAAAAGGACTAGAAAGCTGGATCAGGGAAGAGTGTAGTTCAAGATGATACCGTGATACCGATCTGACTTTTCTGGGAAGAGGACCCCACCAATGTGTCCTGGAGCCCCACTTTCCCAGATCTCTGTCTCACTAGGGAAAGAGAGAGGCAGGCTGGGAGTATGGATTGACTGCCCATATTCAGCGGGGAAGCAATTACTTTAGCCAGACTTTCCACCTTCTGCTCCCCATAATGATCCTGGGTCCATACTCCCAGAGGAAAAAGGAATAGGATATCTATCAAGGGAGGGGATGGAATATGGGACTTTGGTGTTTGAAATTGTGTGGAATTGTACTCCTCTTATCCTATGGTCTTCTCTATATTTCCATTTTATAAATAAAAATAAAAAAGAAGAGAAACATCAGCTCATTAAGAGTGAGCAGCAGGAAGTACAGGTGAGAGTTATTACATTTTTCTTACACTTAGTACGTTTGCCAACAATGAACTACACATGTTTTTTTCCATCCATAATTGTTTCCTGTATTTGTAAGCACAAACATACGAATAGTATGGGCAGGGGGTGGTGGTGGTGGTGGTCAATGTTGAAGGGAGTCTCCAGAGGAGACTGGAAGGCCATACTGGAAGGCCAGGACCAACAGACCCAAGGCCTAGCATTGAGCTCATATTAAAGACATATAGCTTCCACCCTATCTTCCCTCTTTGTCTCCCCCCCATGATTGGTCTACGGTTTTTGCAGGGCTTGCTCATCTCTTATCATTCATTGATTTGAATGTTACCAGCCTTATTGCATTGGGTCACAGGTCACTGTGTTCTTGACACAGGTGTGGGGGAAATATGTTCACACTTGTAGTATAGCACCTAGGGCCTCAGTTCTTTAAATGGCAAAAGTTTTGGCTGATGCCACAAACCTTAACTCACTCAGTGATTACCAGACATGGTTACTGTGATTTGGTGACACATTAGAGACTCCTTTTCTATCTCCTCTTGATTTAGCTTCTCCTAGCTTGGTCATCTTTTAATTATTCAGGTCTTTCAGCTCTTTTGACACAATTCATATCTGGTTTTCCTGCTTCCTCAGTGGCTATGCTTCTGTTGTCTTTTGCTAGTTTTTCTTCCTTTATCTCTAAATATTGAATTTCTCACATTTTAGTCATGGGCCCAGTTATTTTCACTGTCTATAATCTTTTCTTAGTTTTAGTTTAAATTATATTTATGTATCTACTTCTTATGCTGCTGATTTAAAAGTTATATCTCCATCTCATGTTGCAACTCTAAGTTCTTGGTGTATGCCGTATGCCACCCTCCCTTTTTTTTTGCACTTGGCTTATTCCTGGGGCTCAGTGCCTGTACAGCTCCATTGATCCTCATGGCCAGCTTTTGATTATAGAGGGAGAGAGACAAAGAGAGTTGGGAAGAGAGAAATAGACAGAGGGAGAGATTTAGGTAACCACTGCTCCACAACTCATAAAGCTTCTGCCTGCAGGTAGATGTGGTCCTGAGGACTTGAACCTAGGTTACATAACATTTTGGGGTCATTATTGGGCAGTATCATTCTGGACTTACTTTTTCAAATAAAAAGGGGTAGGAAAAGACACCACAGTGTCTTCCCAGTGAGCTATCTTGCTGAACCTTGTCTACCTTCTTGATGTACACATCCTAGTTGTCACATAGGAATCTCAAAGTCATCATGTCCACAACAAAACCGTGTGTGTGTGTGTGTGTGTGTGTGTGTGTGTGTGGTTGGTGATAATTTTATTCTTTTTTAATTTTTAAAATATTTTATTTATTTATTTTTCCCTTTTGTTGCTCTTGTCTTTTTTTATTGTTGTTGTAGTTATTATTGTTGTTGTCATTGTTGTTGGATAGGACAGAGATAAATGGAGAGAGGAGGGAAAAACAGAGGGGGAGAGAAAGACAGACACCTGCAGACCTGCTTCACCACTTTTGAAGCGACTCCCCTACAGTTGGGTAGCCGGGGCCTGGAACTAGGATGATTTTCTTTATCACCTAATTTCCATAAAATGTGCCAGTTTTCAGTTCTTCAGTACCGACTATAAATGCACTTCTTTCTCTCCTTTTTACTCACCTCCTGCATTTGGTCTATCCATAGGTCTTATTAATTAGTTTTCAAATATCTTGACATTCTTCAAAGTTCGATATTGCTATCATCTGTTGTTTAATATTAGTTTATGATGTGGGTGATTTATATGTTTATTTTTCTTTCTTCTAGTGCCCACCTGAACTTTTGTTAAATATATTTAGGCAGTGACAAGACAGCTCACAAGGATAATGCACCTGCTTTGTCATATGGCAGAACCAGTTTCAAGCCTGATTCACATCAGACTGGGTGAAGCTTTGGTGCTGTGCTGTCTTTCTCTCCCACTGCCTCTTTCTCCCTGTTTCTGCCTGAACAAAAGTTCCATTGGAGTGTTTATGTTCTAAAGACTACAAAAGCAGTGAAGAGTGACTTATGGGAGGGCATAAAGTGTGTGTGGTGTTGGGGACAAACTCAAGATCTTATGAAGACACAGTGTGCACTCTTCTCACTGAGGTATGATGTTCTTAGATGGGTAGAATAATCTTTTTTTTTTTTTTTGCCTCCAGGGTTATTGTTGGGGCTCAGTGCCTGCACTATGAATCCACTGCTCCTGGAGGCCATTTTACCCATTTTGTTGCCCTTGTTGTTGCTATTATTATTGTCGTTGTCATTGCTGTTGTGGTTGTTGGGGTAGGACAGAGACAAATTGAGAGAGGAAGGGAGACAGAGAGGGGAAAGGAAAGATAGACACCTGCTGACCTGCTTCACTGCCCATGAAGTGACCCTGCCACACACAGGAGGGGCCTTGAACTGGGATCCTTATGCTGGTCCTTGTGCTTCTTGTCATGTGTGCTTAACCCACTGAGCTACCACCCAAACCCCAAATCATCACCTTCAAATCATTTTGTCTCTTCAGCTATTGTCCCCTTTCTCCATATATTGTTTTCATAAGAACCTGTGTTTTTCTACCTAAGTATAAAACATACTTTCCTATATATTTACCTAAGATGTTGTGTTTTCCCTTTGCATGCAAAATAAAACAGAATCACCTTTCCACATCTCACAATTGTTATCTGACTCTTGCTCCTTGTTCTAACCTTATCTAGTACAGATCTTTTCTCTCCTTTATCACTAATTGCCAAGACATCATTTATTCAGCATCTAGAATATAACACACCATTTTCCATTCTACATTGGACTAACACAAAAGCTATCTGCTTCTTGTCTTCTTGCCCATATGGCTATTGGATATTTCTTTTTTTTAATTAATTAATTTATTTTTAAAAAGGAGACATTAACAAAACCGTAGGATAGGAGGGATACAACTCCACACAATTCCCACCACCAGATCTCCACATCTCATCCCCTCCCCTGATAGCTTTCCCCCTCTCTATCCCTCTGGGAGTGTGGACCCATGGCCATTGTGGGTTGCAGAAGGTGGAAGGTCTGACTTCTGTAATTGCTTCCCCGCTGAACATGGGCGTTGACTAGTCAATCCATACTCCCAGCCTGCCTTTCTCTTTCCCTAGTAGGGTGGGTCTTTGGGGAAGCAGAGCTCCAGGACACATTGGTAGGGTCATATGTCCAGGGAAGTCTGGTTGGCATCATGCCGGCATCTGGAACCTGGTGGCTGAAAAGAGAGTTAATATACAAATCAAAACAAATTGTTGAACAACCATAGACCTAAAGACTGGAATAGTGCAGATGAAGTGTTGAGAGGTACTCACTGCAGACTATTGTGTACTTCTGCTTTATATTCAGGTATACTTTATACTTCAGGTATATATTTTGCCCTAGTAAACAAGAACATCACTATAATACTTGCAATATATCAGAGCAAATAAAAAATTGCTGAATAATGGCATTACAATATATTGGGTATTTCTTAGATGGTCAATGTCACCTTCTGTAGTCAAGTATCAAAGAGACCTTCCATGACTGACTCAGCATCATATTCTGCTTTCTACAATAAATTTTACTTTTATTTTTCTGTTGATCTATTTTTTCATCTGTCTGCCTGAATGGAATAGGATTCTGGAGAGTAGAGTTTATCTTGTGCCTTGTGTCTGTATATAAAATTCTACATTAATATCAGAGAAGGACTAGATGACTGAATGAAGAAAATAGAAGAGATGACAAACTTTATTCTATTGCTGTTCCCACTTCTAGCTATTCTAATGGGAACCTCAGTCAAGCCTTTACTGTTGTTCTTTTCAGTATTTCCTCCTGACTCTATGGAAGGCGTGCTTTTCTTCTGTATCCATTGATGCCCTCTTAAATATTTAATGAATATTTTATTTCCTAACTGTCCATGAAGATTTTCTAATTTGCCCCACCTCTGCTATCTCCTCCTTATTTTGAATTACTAATCCCTGATTAAGGTATTAATGCTATCTCATTAAATATACATTCAAACTTCTGATTACTTGAATACACACAGCCCTGCACCAGCAATCTGGTTATAGTATCTCACATATAAATTTATAATTCAGTCTTTTAGCCTCTGGGGTGCTCATCCATAGATGGTAAAAATGTAAGAATGGTATAACATTTCAGAAACACATTTAATATTTTTATTAAATTCCTAAATAGACATATTTCATATGATCCAGTCACTCGATGAATAAATATTTACATAAAAGATATTAGATGAATTTTTACACAATTTTTTACCTTAGGATATTGAGCATTCATTGAGATCTATTTATAATAATCCCTCACTGGAAGCATACCAAATATCTGTCTTTTTTTTTTAAAATGGTAGGCGAAATGTGTGATATCTGTACAACAAGATGGTACCCAATATTATAAAGAAAGTGAATTGTGATGTCCAAAAATAGATTGATGAATCTCAAGTATCAAATGCTGGTTGAAAGCATCCAATTCCAAAAAAAAAAAAATGTGCACTGTAACATTATAAACTTTAAGAAATGCAAACTCATCTGTGATTATTGAAAGCATATCAATGTTTGCTTAGAGTGAGGGGTCAAAGAATGAATTGAAAGGAAACAATGAGTTAGGAAACATGGGGGGAAGCAATATCTTTCTCTGTTTAGTTTGTGACATTTGATTTGATGTATGCTTTATTTGTAATGCAAACAGTCTGTTCAGTATAAACAATTTGTCAATAGTTATTTGGAAAACTTGAAAGTTTGAGAAATTGAATACATTGTTCAAAGACAAATAATATCATGTAGACTTAAGACCATAACTCTCATGCTCTCAGCCACTCCAGATGACTACTTTTAAGTTATGTATTAGTATATGTTATAATTGTATCTCCGAATTTTTTTTTTGACTAACATAAGAAAATAAAACTGAGGTGTGTATAGATACCATAATGGTTATGGAAAGAAACTGTAGACTTTCACTCCTCAGGCTCGAAAGTCTCAAGTTCATTCCCCACACTTCCATAAACCAGAGCTGATCAGTGCTCTAGTAAAATGACAATAATAATAATAATAATAATAATAATAATATAATTGAGAGAGAGAAAGAAGAAGAAGAAAAAGAGGAAGAAAGAGAATAAACACTATTATAGAGACTTATTCAAAGAATGTGAACATGAATAATATTTATCTTTCTGGGAAACTTAGAGATTATGGTGTTATATATGTATGTGTGTGAGAGAAAATGATATATGGAAAAGCAAACAGATTAGTAAGTTAAACGCTTGATTAATTTATTGATGAATGATTAAATTTGTTTTCCACAATATGACCATCATAATATCTCGCATGAGGTAATATATGATATTCTTCATATTTAAGAAAAAATGGCTTGGTTTCCCTTCTCTTGAATCAGAGAATTTGGGCTAATTTCAGCCACTATGTGATTTCCAGTGATCTAGCATGAGAAATGATACAGTTTTTGCCTTGTCTGTTGGAATATTCAGATGTCATGTTTCCAGAAATCCTTTACCACGGGCTTTGCTAGGCTGTGAAGCAAGCAAGCAAGGGAGCCACATGAAACAACAATGTGTAGGCTTCTAATTAGCCAGGTCACCCTAACCAAAGCATCATATGGAAGTTGGTAAGTTTCAAGTGATTCTTTTCCACTTAATGTGTCATTGCCACCTTTGTTTCTTTCCACCAGATGCCCTACACATAAAGAAAACACAGTGATTGTTGTGGTTGAACCTTGTCCTAAGCTCTAACCAACAAAATCTGTGTTCATGACAAAATAAGTATTTTGAGCTGCTAAGTTAAGTATTATGAACTGAGAACACGAAATGAGTAAAGTAAGTAGGAGTTTGCTGTTGTGAAAAGTTATTACATATGGTAATTACATATGCTTTGGAATCAGGCACCTGGTATAAGCTGAAATGTCCTTCAATTAGAAAATTGATATGTTAGCTAAAGCGAGGTGGAATTTGAGAATTTTCGTAAATTTTAGAAGGGTGTCAGAAACACTGCTAGTCAAGGATGCCATCACAAAGAGGGAATCATTATAAAGTGGAAAATGAACTCCTGCTTAGTAGTAGACATTTTAGCAAATCTGTCACCTGTTTTCATGTGAAAATATAATATTCACATATTAACTAATGGATTTTTCTGAAAAAATTGTTCAGATTTTTTAAATACCTCTGATTTTTAAATTTTTTTGATTTCTTCTTTTTAAAATTTTTAAATATTTGTTTATTCCCTTTTGCTGCCCTTTTTATTGTTGTAGTTATTATTGTTGTTGTTATTGATGTCATTGTTGTTGGATAGGACAGAGAGAAATGGAGAGAGGAAGGCAAGACAGAAAGGGGGACAGAAAGATAAACACTTGCAGACCAACTTCACCTCCTGTGAAGGGACTTCCCTGCAGGTGGGGAGCCAGGGGCTCGAACTGGTATCCTTACTCTGGTCCTTGCGCTTTGCGCCACCTGCACTTAACCTGCTTTACTACTGCCCAAATCTCTGATTTCTTCTTCTTAAATAAGATACAGAGATAAATTAACAAGAAAATAATACTATTTTCTTTCATGCAAGTTGTAAAGGGAATAAAAAGGAGTCGGGACTTTAAGTCAAAATTATTTTCATCCCATCTCAATAAAAGTTGTCTTTTAGTAGACCTTACTTTCATAGAATTGGTGGAGACTTGGGGCTTCAACCTGGGTCCTTGGGCATGGGAACGTATTCACTCTCCCAGGTGTGCCACCACCCAGTCCCCTGTCACCAACCAGTCCCTTTGTTTTGTTCACTTATCCATCCATGATCTTTTCACTGTCTCCATAGTTTTGCATTCTCTCTAACGTCATCTAGGAATGTTAGAGCAGGTAATCTTTAGATAGACTTCCTTCAATTAGCTATATTTTCAGTCCTGGGCAACTTATGCCTTTTTATTATTGAGTAACATTCTATTATCTGAATTTTCCAAATTTTTATTTAACCATTTAAAGATAGAATGATATCATGGTTTCGACAATTATAAATAAATCACCTCTCTATGCATTCACAAGGAGGTTTTTGTGTAGATATGCTTTTAGCTCTTTTGGGAATGGATGCAGTGAATCACGGTTACTGAGTCACATGGCATGGGCATGGGAAGACATACTGTCTTCCAAACTACGCTGTTTGGCATTCCCAGAAGCCGTGAATGGAGAGTCATGTTTCTCCACAACCTCACCGGAATTTAGGATCCTCAGTGATTTGGATTTAGCCATTTTAATATGCCTATAGTAGTATCTCCTTAATTTTTATTTGCATTTTTCTGATAATCTGCTATCTAGAGTAATTTTCTGTGATTAATTGCCATTTGTATATCTTCTTTGGTTAGTTATTAACGCATCAATTGGTCCATTTTAGAGAAAAAAACACTGATTTTACTTAATGGCCTCATTCATTATTTTTGGATACCTCTTTTTTTGTTAACCTAGTAAGACTCTTTTCAATATTTTGTAGCTGTAGTTTTCTTTTCATTTTCTTGATTGTGTCCCTCACAAAGCAGAAACTATTTTTAGTCAATTATTCTTGTCAGGTCTTTCTCACAGAGAACATGTGCTTGTGGATATACATAAAATTACTTTTCACTGCAAGATATTCTAGATAGATAATCTCCTGTGTCTTCTTCTAGGCGTCTGTAGTTCTGAATGTTTACATTGGATCTATGATTATTTTCATTTAATATTTATCAGGGATGTAAGGTCTGTGTTTAGATTCATCTTGCATGTGTATACTAAGTTTTCCAATACTTATTTTAGAATAGGACTTATTTTTTCTCTAGTGCATTCCCTTTACTATTTTGTCAAAAATGACTTGATTATATTAATATTGATGTACCATACAGATCTCTATTGAGTTTATTTCTGTATGCTTTGGTACTTTGTTTAATATAACTTTTCTGCTTATTTACTTTTCTGTAAGTTTTAAAATAGACTAATATTAGTCCTTCAAATAGTTTTTTTTCCTTTTAAAATTATATTAGCTACACTATGTATTTTTTTGTTTGTTTGTTTCTTCTATAAAGTTTACAGGAAAGAGCTCTGACTCAGATTGTATTGAATCTAATGTTTGATTCAGTCCTTAAGAGAGACCAATACCTTGATAACATTGAAACTTCCTTTCCTGAACATGGGACACCTTTTAAGTTTTTTAATTCTATGCAGAATTATTTTACTAGTGTTCTGTAGTTTCCTCACATAGATTCTGAATCTGTTATAACATGTGCTCTTAGATTTATACTTAAATATTTCATTTTGGTAGATAGTAATATAAATAGTATTTTATGCTTAGTTCAGATTGAACTCTTTTTTTTTTTTCATTTATAATCAGTAGTGCCTTACAAGACTATAAGATTACAGGGTACATAATTCCACACTACACACCTCACCAAGGGTCTATGTCCCTCTCTCCTACCTCCCTAAGATAACAGATAACAAGCATAGTTTTCACACAGTCTAAGAAAAGTTGTTTTGTGTGTGTGTTCGTTCAGTTTCTTGCATTTCAGTCTTCCAGATGCCCCCATGAGTGAAACGACATGGTACTTGTCTTTCAGTTTGTTACTTATTTCTTTAAGCATAATCACCTACAGTTCTATTTTGTACCAAAGGACAGAATATCATCTGTTTTAGGGGGTCAGGCAGTGGTGCAATGGGTCAAGCGCATGTGGCGCAAAGCGCAGGGACCGGCCTAAGGATCTGGGTTCAAGCCCCTGGCTTCCCACCAGCAGGGGAATCGCTTCACAGGCGGCGAAGCAGGTCTGCAGGTGTCTATCTTTGTCTCCCCCTCTATGTCTTCCCCTCCTCTCTCCATTTCTCTCTGTCCTATCTGACAACGAACAACATCAACAATGGCAATAATAATAACCACAACAAGGCTACAACAACAAGGGCAACAAAAAGGGGAAAAAATGGCCTCCAGGAGAGGGGGATTCATGGTGCAGGCACTGAGACCAGCAATAACCCTGGAGGGAAAAAAATAAAAAAGAATATCATCGGTTTTGATTACAGAATAGTATTCCATGGAGTATACTCCATAATAATTTACCCAGTAATCTGCCAATGGGCATTTTGGCTTCTTCCATTCTGGCTAATGTGAATCATATTGCTATGAATACAGGAGTATCTGTGTCCCCTTGAATTAGTGATTTCTTGTATTTTGGATAAATTCCCAAGTGTGGTATTGCTGGGTTATAGGGAAATTCCATAAATTCTTTCAAAGGGGCTACACTAGTTTGCATTCCCACCAACAGTGTAACAGAGTCTTTTATGTTCCATAACATCTCCAAAACCTGTCATTTCCAGTTTTCTTGATGTTAGAAGATTCTCACAGGTAGGAGGTAGACTCTCAGTGTAGCTTTAATTTGTATTTCTCCAAATGTCTGTTGGCTATGTGTATCACTTCTTTACAAAACTATCTAATTCTTACACCCACTTTTATTTTATTTTTATTCTTTTGTCGAGCTATATCAGTTCTTTATGGATGTTTGATATCCATTGTTTGTTGGATATATGATGTACAAATACCTTTTCTCTTTTATCCTTGTTTAGTTGCCTTTTATCTTGGTTACCCTTGTGTAGTTTGCTTTTGAAGTGTGGAAGATTTTGAGTTTGATATAGCTCCATTTATTGACTCTTGTCATTATCTATGCTCATGGGGGTGTGTCTCCAAAAAAAAAAAAAAAAACCTTTGATGAGATGATCCTGCAATGTTTTACCTATGTTTTATTCTTTTGATTATTTTATTTTATTTTTTATTTATAAAATGGAAGTATAGACAAGACTATAGAATAAGAGGGGTACATCTGCACACAATTCCCACCTCCAGAGCTCCATATCTAAGACCTTCCCTTGATAGCTTGCCTATTCTTTTTTTTTTTAATTTACTTTAAAAAATTGACATTAGCAAAACCATAGGATAAGAGGGTTACAACTCCACACAATTCCCATCACCAGATCTCTGTATCTCATTCCCTCCCCTGATAGCTTCCCTATTTTTCATCCCTTTGGGAATATGGGCCCAGGATCATAGATGGGTGCAGAAGGTGGAAAGTCTGGCTTCTGTAATTGCTTTCCCTCTGAACATGGGCATTGGCAGGTCAGTTCATACTCCCAGCCTGTCTCTCTCTTCCCCTAGTGGTGCAGGGATCTGGGAAGGCAGGGGTCAAGACACATTGAGGGGTCCTCTGCCCAAGGTATTCAGATTGGCATCATGGTAGCATCTGAAACATGGTGACTGAAAAAGATTTACGATATAAAGCAGAACAAATTGTTGACTAATCATGAACCTAAAGGAAAGAATATTATAGATGAAGGTTGGGGTCTCCTGTTTGGAAAAAGCTAGTAGGTCTGTTTTAGATATATACCAGAGGGCCACAACTTTACTAGTTTCACCTGAGTCTGACAACTAACATGAAGGTGGACCTAGGTTATTATCTGGGAGGGTGGGGATAGTTTCAGATTTAGGAAAAGGACTAGAAAGTTGGATCAGAGAAGAGAGTAGTTCCCAAATATGGGCAAAGTATATAATTATTGTTAACTGTAAACCCCATTGGTTTGATCTGGGCCCATATTCAGCACAGGAGCCTATATGGCCTCTGCATCTCTGTAGATGTGAGCTCATATTCTGTGGTCATTGCTAGGAAAATTCCAGGCTGCACTAATGTTAGGACCTAGCTTCTTTGGGTAGTAGATAGAGGATGTTGTCCAACTTCCCTTTGGAGAATGGAACACTCCCCACCATTATTGATCCACATTGAGGGCAAGGTCCTATAGGAACCCACAAAGGGGTTCATAATGTTGTTCCTGATGGAGATGACCAGTGACAATGGAAAGAGGAATATGTTAGAGGTCTAGGGCTGTGTGGGAATCCCAGAGCTCCCTGAGTAGGGCCCCAGGTGATGGGTTGGCCTGGATGTGACTAAAGAGTCATTGTTAAAGAATGCCAGTCTCATGCACTTATTCACCTTTTATAGTCTGTCATATGCTTTACATTGGTTTGTCCTAGCCCTCCCCCCGCCAAGAGAATTGGATCAGTCCTGTTAATTTCGCGGGCCTGCTTGGCCCCGCCCCAAGGAACCCCGAGAGAGGGTTCCTGAGTCCGAGAGTTCCTGAGTTCCTGAGTTCGAGAGTTTCAGGGTTACAGAGTAAGAGAGAGTTCTACAGTTGAAGAGTTGCAGAGTGCCAGAGTTCCTGGGTTCCTGAGTTCCCGAGTGACAGAGTTCCTGAGTTCCTTAGTTAGACAGAGTTCCTGAGTTCCTGAGTTCAAGAGTTTCAGGGTTTCAGAGTAAGGGAGAGGGCTCCTGAGTTCCAGAATTGCAGAGAGAGAGTGCTTGCGCCGCCGCAAAGAGAAAGCAGAGTTCTGTTTGGTGATTAGTTTGTCTTAGTTTATGAATCGTTGTTCCTGAATAAAGAAATACAGCTTCCCTGCCCAGCCGTTGTCTCCGCGTCTCTGTTACCCGCCGTGAAGCTAGACCTGCCCGGCAAGAGCCGTCCGAAATTTTAACAACAATAGTCCTTACTTTGCCTGACGAGGTTACTTAGGAGAGATTGGAGGATGTGTGTGTAATAGGAGGTAGGTGAGGAGGTATCTGGGTCTAAGTAGCAACTATTTCATTAGGTACATAAAGGTGTCTTTTTAGGTCTTTCTACTTTCTTGCTTCATTTTTTGACTCACTGCAGATTATCGTGTACATTTTCTTTAAGGTATATATTTTCCCCTAACTTATGCATGCATATGTATATGCCCTATCTCATGAGCCCTGGTCTATATCTAGATTTTGAGGTTGGTTAAGAAGTATGCCACTCGAAATGAAATTAAGGAGTCCTATGAACCAGGAAATTTCTCATCGGAGTAATGAAGCTGAAGAGCTAGCATTCTATGTCTGATGTACACAGTCCAAAGTGAAGCATGCTAAGATAGTACTGGTTGAATTTGTTAGGTTGGAAATTGCAGATGAAGTATCGGTTGGTATGAACTGAAAGAAGCATCCAGGAAAGTGAGCCCCACCCTAGAGTTTCCAGGACTGGGAGAAATATAAGATTTATAGAGAAAAGAGGAGGTTTCCTGCTGTCTTAGGGTTTAAGAAAGCAGTAGATAGTTACTGCTAAAATCACATAATTTGGCAATTGAGTTAACTTTGAAAAGCACAATGTTAGGATTTGCTATATCATACAAGACCTCACCATAATGTATACCTTTTTTAATATTTACATATAGTTGTATCTTACAAAGTAACACCACTAGTTGCTTCTGTTCTCCCTGGGACAAGCCTTTTGGAGACAATATTTCACAGAACAAGTCATTATTAGAAATGTATGAACAATTTGAGCCCACTGTTAAAATTCAATCTGATTTCCAGTTTGAAGACTTAAGAGCTTAGATTGAAGGAACATATACTCAGCCTATGGTCTATTAATCAAAACATTTGAGACATTCAATCCATTTTTCTCCTCTCATATTAGTTACATAGTTATTTTTGAGATTGAAAGTTAATATGAGTGTATATTAACACCATTCCCACCACCAAAGTTCTGTGTCCATCCCTCTCCCCCTTACCCCCCACCCCCTTACCCCCACTTCCTCAGTTCTTCTTCTAGCATTTGCCCTTCTTCTGTAGCCAGTCAACAGCATCAGGTTGAGCCTGATGTAAAGTTTCGAGACCTCCTTTGAATCTGGAGAGGTGGCAGTCATTGACTATGTGGGTCATAGTCTGTCTGGAGCCGCAGGGGCAGTTCGGGTCGTCTCTGGCTCCCCAGCGGTGGAACATAGCGGCGCACCAGCCATGGCCTGTTCAATAGCGATTGAGGAGGGCCCAATCATAACATGCTAGGTCAAAGCTGGGTTGACGCTCGCAGGGGTCTGTGGTGAGGTGTTTGTTCTTTACCTCAGCTGACTGCCAACTCTGTTTGCAAGAGTCTGGAACAGAGAAGTTCAGTGTAGGCATAGGAGACCAGATTGGATGATGAGACGTCAAGCGTTGGACAGGGTGGGCGAAGATATCCGCGTATATTGGCAGGTCCGGTCGAGCGTAGACGTGGGAAATGAACTTAGATGATGCCGCATCCCGACGAATATCTGGCGGGGCGATGTTGCTAAGAACTGGCAGCCATGGAACCAGGGTGGAACGGATGGTTCCAGAAATGATCCTCATGGAGGAATATAATTTGGAATTGACCAAGTGGACATGGGGGCTACGGAACCATACTGGGGCACAGTATTCTGCAGTGGAATAGCATAATGCCAGAGATGATGATCGTAGTGTGGAAGCGCTCGTGCCCCATGAGGAGCTGGCCAGTCTTGCAATGATGTTATTCCTAGTGCCCACCTTTGCTGCAGTTTTTATGAGATGTTCGTGAAATGACAGGGTGCGATCGAGAGTAACGCCAAGATAGACTGGCTGGGCTTCATGCCGGATTCTCGTATCGCCAAGCTGCACATTAAGCTTCCTCAGTGAAGCTGCACATCTACCCTCACTCTCCATCCAGAGATTATTACTTTGGTGCCCTACTCCAAAGTCTTACTATGATTTGAGTTTCCCTTTCTGTTCTTCTTTCTCAACTTCTCTTTATGAGTGAGATCATCCCATACTCATCTCTATTCAAGATGAATCAGAGAAGGTGGGCTCACCAAACTCAGTAACAAAAAAAGCAAATTACACCAACCCAAAATGGGATGAGGATATAAACAGAATATTGACTACAAAAGAGATCCAAAAGACTAACCAACAGGAAAGATTGCTTCAGGTCACCGATTGTCTGAGAAATGCAAATAAAGACAACATGGTGGTTGTTTAATTTTTCATAGAAACAACATTTGTGTTGGTATGCATGAGACCCCTTCTGTTTCATTTGGTTTAAATCCCCCCTGCTTAACACTATTCTATTTACATAACCACTTCATTCTATTTACATAACCACTGTTAACAAGTTCCACCCTCCCTCCAGGGCATTTGTGGTTCAGAGATAGGATTCTCACCTAATCTGCCCCCTCTTTGTCACACTCTGATTTTCACCAGTCACTTTTCTCTCCACCCTCTCTATGTCACATCCTGTTTCCACCTTACTTGGCAAGTATATATAAAGACAGCATTGTGAGTTTGAGGGTACTTTACCTTGAGTTTAGCTTAGCTCTTCTTAGATTGTGCTGCGTCCTGCATTAATAAAGAGATACTGCCTACAGCTCAACCATGAGTCCCTGGTCGTCTGTTACCTGCCTGTGAAGCCAGCCCATTGAAAACAACATAACCCGTCGAAAACAACATATGGCACCTACAACGTGGGACCGGACCTGTGCAACTCCCAGATAAGTGAAGACTTTGCCTACCTATGCACTATGGTCTTCTCTTCTACTTATGAAGAGGTTTGCCAAAGCCTCTACTGTTTCATCATGAGACAGTTTCTCTGTCTTTGGAACATTTTACTCTGGGCCACACTTCGGTTCCCTGACCGGGAACTTTGGTTTCTTATGACCGGGATCATAGAGCTTGGGAGATGCACGGAGATTTCTCCTTGGACTTTCTGGATTCCCTCTCCCATGTTTCCTGAGGAAAAGGACTACATTTTGCTCCGGGCCACAGTTTGGTTCTTTATGACTGTGATCGTAGACCTTGGGATATGCATGGGGATTTCCCCTGGAACTTTCTGGACTTCTTCTCACATGTTTCCCATGGAGAAGGACTACTCTAATTTGAAGAACATTCTCGAGTACCCTGGCAGTTCCCAAGTATGGAGACACGTGGTTAGTTCTAGTCTCCTGATTGGATTCTTTCTTCGATGGGAAGACACTTTTAAAAATGCATGCCTGAAGCAATCCAGCAGGAACAGTCAGAAGCACCCTAAATGGAATTTCGAGGAGCTTTTTGGACTAGGATGCTCTCTGGGGATTCTTAATCCTACATTGTGAGATCTTGAAAATCTGGTTCAAGTTGCGTTTCATAAGAGAATGATTTGAATGACTGAATTTTTGTTTGACATTGACTTAAAAAAAAATGCTGGACGCAGCCATGATTTCTAGAGACATCCAGAAACAATCCAAAAAATTGTTTTTTCCCTCCTTTGATTTCTCCTTTATGTCTTGACATGAATCTGAAACGTTTAATCCTGAAAACTGTATGAGTTATGGGTGGGGCAGATAGTGCAATGACTATGTTAATTATTCTCATGCCTGAGGCTTTTAACCGTGGTTCTTCTGTTTACCTTTCCATATTTTATTGAGTTTAAACAGTTTAAACAACCTTGAAATGATACTAGAAAGGACTTCCAATTATAATGGAGTTATCAATTATAGTAAACTTCTAATCTGCTACAAGTTTTGTTTGACAAGTAAGTGAATTTCAGCTGTCAAAGTCTTCACATGAAAAAGCATCTACTCAAATGGAATTCCTGGAAATCCATTTGGATCCTGTTCTCTGACATCACCCACAAGATGGAATGACTACAACACACCCCTGAAAACCAATGAGGTGACCTGGCACGACCTGAAGAAACAGATTCACAGACTCCAAAGCTCACTCTCTACAGAAAAGCAGAATTCTGGTGGCCGACATTCCCCATCGAGACAGATGTGCAGCGTTTCATCCTCCAGCATTTTCTTCTGTGATCAGCTACTTTGGACTGACACCTCCATCAGACTTACTGGTACATGCTGCTGTGTTTCTCAAAGACTAACTTCAGCGAATTGCCTTGAGGCTTTATAGACCATGTCCCCTCACCTGCAGGCTCTGTCCCAGAGGCAGAAAACTCCCCCTCCTTATTAGGTTATGCCCACAGAGGCATGAAGTGCCCCAAGAGGCAAGAGATGCCCACAGAGGCAGGAAACGCCCTTTGAGGCAAGAGATGCCCCCAGAGACATGAAGTGCTCCCAGAGGCAAGAAATGCCCTTTCGCCTGCTAGGCCTTGCCCTTTGAGGCAAGAAAAGCTCCCCTTGGCATCACACTGGTTATTGCTGCTCGCCTATTTTGTTTTCCATGTCATATGCCAGTTCTTTTGAAAAACGCCTGTATGATATACGTTTCTGTTCACCCCATAATGGCCATTAGTTAAAAAGAAAGGGGGAATTGTTGGTATGCATGAGACCCCTTCTGTTTCATTTGGTTTAAATCCCCCCTGCTTAACACTATTCTATTTACATAACCACTTCATTCTATTTACATAACCACTGTTAACAAGTTCCACCCTCCCTCCAGGGCATTTGTGGTTCAGTGATAGGATTCTCACCTAATCTGCCCCCTCTTTGTTACACTCTGATTTTCACCAGTCACTTTTCTCTCCACCCTCTCTATGTCACATCCTGTTTCCACCTTACTTGGCAAGTATATATAAAGACAGCATTGTGAGTTTGAGGGTACTGTACCTTGAGTTTAGCTTAGCTCGGCTTAGATTGTGCTGAGTCCTGCATGAATAAAGAGATACTGCCTACAGCTCAACCATGAGTCCCTGGTCGTCTGTTACCCGCCTGTGAAGCCAGCCCGGCGAAAACAACATAACCCGACGAAAACAACACATTTGGAATCACTGATCTTTTTTATCATTGTTATTTTTAAGCATTGTGTATTTCTGCTCTAATTTTGGTGACTTCTGCCCTTCTGGTTGTGTTTGGGTTCAGTAAGATAGTTTATTTGAGCTTTTTCTTGTTCTTTAATGTGTGGTTGTATGGATATGAGTTTCCTTCTCAGTACTGCTTTAGCTGTGTCCCAAATATTTTGAGAGATTTTGCATATCAAAAATAAATACAAAACCTAAATTGAATCAAAAAGAAATACAAAACCTAAATGCACCAATCACAGACAAAGAAACTGTTATTAAGAATCTTCCCAACAGCAAAAGTCCTAGACCAGATGGCTTTACAAATGAATTCTATAAATCATTCAGGAAACCGTTAATGCCAATACTTCGAAAGCTCTTCCAAAGATATAAGAAATAGGAATACTCTCTTCCACCTGCTGTGAGGCCAACATCACCATGATACGAAAAGCAGATAGGAACACAACAAAAAAGGTAAACTACTGACCAATATCTCTGATTAAAATACATGCTAAAATATTAAACAAGATCCTAGTCAATTGGATACAGCAGTATATCAAAAAGATTGTTCATCAGGACAAAGTGGGATTTATCCCAGGAATGTAAGGCTGGTTCAACATATGTAAGACAATCAATGTCATTCACTACATCAATAAAAACAAAATCAAAAACCACATGATTATCTCTATAGATGCAGAGAAAGCCTTTGACAAAATGCAACACCCATTCATGCTCTAAACACTACAAAAAATGGAAAAGTCCTCAAGATAATGAACTCTATATTTAGCAAACCTACAGCCAAAAACATACTCAATGGACAGAAGCTGAAAGCATTCCCCCTCAGATCGGGGACTAGACTGCACTGTCCACTATCATTATTACTCTTCAACATAGTATTGGAAGTACTCGTCATGTCAATCAGGCAAGAGAAAGAAATCAAAGGAATACAGATTCGAAGGAAATAAGTCAATCTCTCAGTATTTGCAGATGATATGATAGTATACATAGAAAAACCTAAAGAATCCAGCAGAAAACTCCTGAAGTTATTAGGCACTATAGCAAGGTGTCAGCCTACAAAATCAATGTACACAAATCAGTGGCATCTCTTTATGCAAACACTAAATTTGAAAAAGATGATATCTAGAAATCACTCTCATTCACTGTTGCAGCAAAATAAATAAAATACCTGGGAATAAACCTGACCAAAGAAGTGAAAGACTTGTATACTTAAAACTATGAGTCACTAATCAAGGAAATAGAAAATGATACCAATAAATGGAAAGGCACCCCATGCTCATGGATTGGAAGAATAAATATCATCAAAATGAATATTCTTCCCAGATATATATACAAATTTAATGTGATACCCATTAAAGTTCCACCAAGCTTCTTGAAGAGAATAGAACAAAAATTACAGTCATTTATCTGGAACCAGAAAACACCTAGAACTGCCAAAACCATCTTGAGGAAAAGAAACAGAAATAGAGGCATCACACTCCCACTTCTCAAACTATATTATAAGGCCATCATCATCAAAACAGCCTGTTATTGGAGCACAAATAGGCACACAGACCAATGGAATAGAATTGAAAGCTCAGAACTAAACCCCCACACCTATGAACATCTAATCTTTGATAAAGGGGCCCAAAATATTAAATGGAAGAAGCAGGCTCTCTTCAATAAATGGTTTTGGGAAAACTGGGTTGAAACATGCAGAAGAATGAAACTGAACCACTTTATCTCACCAGATACAAAAATCAACTCCAAATGGATTGAGGATGGATGTTAGATCAGAAACTATCAAATACTTAGAGGAAAACATTGGTGGAACACTTTTCCACCTAAACCTCAAGGACATCTATGATTATACAAACCCAATTGCAAGGAAGACTAAAGCAGAAATAATCCAATGGGACTACATCAAATTGAAAATCTTCTTCACAGATAAAAGAAAGTATCACACAAATAAAGATAATCCTCACAGAATATCTTCACATGCTGTACATCAGACAAGAGACTAATAACCAAAATATACAAAGAGCTCAGCAAACTTACCACAAAACAAATTTCCCCATCCAAAAATGGACAAAGAATATGCACAGAACTTTCACAACAAAAGAGATCCAAAAGGCTAACAAACACATGAATAATTGCGCCAGGTCGCCGATTGTCAGAGAAATGCAAATAAAGAGAACATTGAGATACCACCTCACCCCTGTGAGAATGGCATACATCAAAAAGGACAGCAGAAAAAATGCTGGAGAGCCTGTGGGGACAAAGGAAGCCTTCTGTACTGCTTGTGGGAATGTAAATTGGTCCAGCCTCTGTGGAGAGAAGTCTGGAGAACACTCACAAGGCTTGACACTGTCGCTCCATATGACCCAGTAATTCCTCTCCTGGGGATATACTCCCAGGATTTCATAACACCCAACCAAAAAAATATTTATATGACTATTTTCATAGCAGCACAATTTGCAATAGCTAAAACCTAAAAGCAACCCAGGTACCCCACAACAGATGAGTGGCTGAAAAAGCTGTGGTATATATACACTATGGGATATTATGCAGCTATTAAGAACAAAAAACCCACTTTCTCTGACCCATCTTGGATGGAGCTAGAAGGAATCATGTTAAGTGAGCTAAGTCATACTAAAGACTAGTATGGGTTGATACCATTCATAAACAGAAGTGGAGAAAGAAGAACAGAAAGGGAAACTCAAAGCAGGATTTGACTGAATTTGGAGTAGGGCACCAAATTAAAAATCCTGGAATGAGGGTGAGGGTGGATGTTTGATATTTAGGGTGGGGAGAGACTGGGATGGAACACAGTCTTGGTGGTGGGCATGGTCTTTATGTATACTCCTATTAATTTTTAGTCATATGAATCACTATTTAGTTAATATGAGAGATGAAAATTGATTGAATGTCTCAGACTTTTTAATGCACAGATCATAGGCTGAGTCTTTGATATGTTGACTCTCTTAAAAGCTTATTCCAGGGAGAACAGAAGCATCCGGTGGCACAGCTATATACAAATCATATCAAAGGACATAAATTATGGTGATGTTGTGTATGATATAGCAAATCCTAACAAAGGGGTTTTTCAAAGTTAAACCAATTGCCAAGTAATGTGATTTTAGCAGTAACTATCTTAAACCCTAAGACAGCAGGAACCAGCTACTTCCTCTATAGAGCCTATATTTCCCCAGTCCTGGAACCTCTAGAGTGGGGCTCACTTTCCTGCATGCTTCTCTCAATTACTACCAAATGCTGTAGCATCTGCTGATCCCAACCTAATCAATGCAATGAGTACCACCTCAGTATGCTTCACTTCAGACTGTGACCTGAGACATGAGATATGGAATGTCAACCCTTCAGCCTCATTACTCAGGTGAAACTTTTCATGTCATAGGATTCTCTAATTCCATTCCAGGTGTTTCACTTCCTAACAAAGTCGCAAACCATATATATATAGACCAGATCCCATGAGATAGTTCTTATGTTCACATGTATCCATAAATTAGAGCAAAATCTATACCTGAAAGAAAAAGGACACAGTAGTCTGCAGTGAGTCAGTGTAAAGTTCCTAATGAAATAGTATCTAATTAGACTTAGATACCTTCCTCACCTACTTCCTATTAAAGTTCTCTCAGTCACTCCAAAGCTAACCTTATCAAAGCAAGGAGTGCAAAGGCTGAATAAGGGAAAGAGACTGGCATACTTTAACAATGACTTTTTAGTCACTATCAGGCCACCCCATTAGCTGGGGCCTTAATCAAGGAGTCCTGAGATTCCCAAACAGAAATGATGGGCCTAGACCTCAAATAAATTCCTCTCTCCATTGTTACTGGTCATCTCTATCAGGAACAACAAAATAGACCCCTTTGTAGGCCCCCCATAGGACCTTGCCCTCAACTTGGATCAACAACTGTAGAGAATGTTCCATCCTCCAAAGGGAGGATGGACAACATACTCTATGCTACACCTGAGGAAGATGGGTAGATATTGGGGCAGCTTGGAAAGTTCCTACTCATGACCACAGAATGTGAGCTCAGATCTACAGATATTCAGAGGTCACATAAGCTGAATATGGACCTCAGATAAGATCAAATAGATGGGTTTTATAGTCAACACCTTTTATACATCTTTCATATATTAGGGAGCTACTCTCTTCCCTGGTCCAGGTTTCTGATCCTTTTTTCAGCCATGACATCATCTCCTCAGACAACAAATAGGATCCACCTGCATATCAAATTTCAAGCTCAGGGGAAAAAAAATCATAGCCAAAGGCCCTTTGGAATATAACTAAAATATTCCAACTAGCTATATACAAAATGGAGGAAACCCCCCCCCCCAACTATTCATCTGTCCTACTGTAGCTTTTAGGTACATTGTTAGTTAACAATTTGTTTGGCTGTATATGTTAACTCTCTTTTAAGCCACCAGGTTTTAGATGCTAGCATGATGCTAACCAGACTTCCCTGGACAGTCAACCCCATCAATGTGTCCTGTAGCTCCACTTTCCCAGAGCCCTGCCCCACTAGGGAGAGAGAAAGGCTGGGAGTATGGATTGACCTGCCAAAGCCCATGTTCACTGGGAAGCAATTACAAAAGCCAGACCTTCCACCTTCTGCATCCCACAATGACCTTGGGTCCATACTCCCAGAGGGTTAAAGAATAGGAATGCTATCAAGGGAGGGAATGGGATAAGAAGTTATGGTGGTAGGAATTTTGTAGAGTTGTACCCCTCTTATCCTATAGCTTTGTCAGTTTCCTTTTTATAAATAAGTAAAAATAAAAATAAATCAATAAATAAGAAGAAAATAATTCATCTGTTTTCTTTTATAAAATTTAGAATTTCTCATGTAATATCTAGAGTTTGATTCATTTAGGTTTTTTTTTTTTTGGTGCATGGTGTTAAGTGGGGGACTAATTAGACTTTTCTTTTCATTTATTTATTTATTTATTTTTATTGGTTAGAGATAGCCAGAAATTTATAGGGAAGGGGAGATATATGGAGAGGGACAGATAAACACCTGCAGCTCTGCCTCACCACTTGCAAAGATTTCCCCTGCAGGTGGGGAATGGGGACTCAAACCTGGGTCCTTAACGTACTGTAATATGCTCTCAACCAAGTGCACCAAGACCTGGTCCCTAGTTTCACTTTTCTGCTTGTTGCTATCTAATTCTCCCAGCAACATTTGTTGAATAGACATTATCCTATACCAGGAAGTGTATATGCAAGGACTTATTTCTGAGCTCTTTACTCTATTTCTTTGATCCAAGGGTTCATTTTTATTCCAGTAGCATGTTCCTTTAACCACTATTGTTTTGTAGTATACACTGAACTTGGGGTGTGTGATGCCTTCACAACCCCCCCCCCACACACACACACACCTTTTTCCTTAGAAGTGCTTTGGCTATGTTGGCATTTTGTGGTTGCATATACGTTTTTGGAATGTTCAATTTCCTTGAAAAATTGGGATCTTGATAAGGATTGCATTGAAACTATAAGTTGCTTTTGATAGAATGTTGCTTTTAATAATCTTTGTTCTTCTGACATCCAGGAACGAGGAATTTTCTTCCATTCTCTATTTATGTTAAATATCCTAAGTTCTCCTTGTAAAAATCCTCCAGGCCCTTTTCTTTTTGGGTTTGATTATAAATTGAATTATGTTTGCTATTTACACTTCCTCAGTCTCATCACTTGTATAAATAAAAACCACAGATTGTGAATGAAAGAAGAGATATCACAACAGACACCACAGAAATACAAACTATCATGGGGGCTCCTGTGACAACCCATATCCCACCATATATTCTACTTTTTTTTTTTACAATATGAGATTCTAATATTTAGTTCACTGACAATTTAAGTTATTATTAATGTAGCTGGATTAATATATGCCATATCTGCTAATACTTATGCTTATTACTTTTATTTTGTTTTTTCCTACATTTTAAAATTCTGACTTTTTTGTTCATTTTGGAGAGTATTAATGGTATACAATACGGTTGTGGACACATGGGTACAGTTTGTTGTCTCCTCATGCGGATGACTGCAAAACACTCTCACCCCTGCTGAAGTGCTTCCCCACCATCCTGCACTAGGAGCCTGGTACCCTGTTGGTATGCTTCCAGTTCTGCTTTTAAAAACCCCTTCTGTTTCATTTGGTTTAATCCCCCCTGCATTCTATTTACATAACACTGTATTCTATTTACATAACCTCTGTTAACAAGCACCACCCTCCCTCCAGGGCATTGGTGGTTCAGTGGTAGAATTCTTGCCTGCTCCGCCCCCTCTTCTTGTCATATGCTGATTTTCACCACTCACTTTTCTCTCCACCCTCTCTGTGTCGCATCCTGTTCCCACCCTACTGGGCTAGTATATTTATAAGGACAAGATTGTTTGTAGTTTTTAGTTTAGCTTAGCTTGGTATAGATTGCGCTGTGTCCTGCATGAATAAAGAGATACTGTGTACAACCCAGCCATGAGTCCCGGGTCGTCTGATACCTTCCTGTGAAGCCAGCCTGGCGAAAACAACATATGGCGCCTACAACGTGGGACCGGACCTGCGCAACTCCCAGATAAGTGAAGACTTTGCCTACCTATGCACTGGTCTTTTCTTCTTCTTACGAAGAGGTTAGCCAAAGCCTCTACTGTTTCATCATGAGAAAGTTACTCTGTCTCTGGAACATTTTGCTCTGGGCCACACTTTGTTTCCCTGACCGGGAACTTTGGTTTCCTGTGACCCTAATCATAGAGCTTGGGAGATGCATGGAGATTTATCCTTGGACTTTCTGGATTCCCTCTCCCATGTTTCCGGAGGAGAAGGACTACATTTTGCTCCAGGCCACAATTTGGTTCTTTATGACTGTCGTAGAGCTTGGGATATGCATGGGGATTTCCCCTGGGACTTTCTGGAATTCTTCTCCCGCTGAGAAGGACTACTCTAGTTTGAGGAGCATTCTCCAGTACCATGGCAGTCCCTAAGAATGGAGACATGTGGTTAGTTCTACTCTCCTGATTGGATTCTTTCTTTGATGGGAAGACGCTTTTAAAAGTAGATGCCTAAAGCAATCCAGCAGGAACAGTCAGAAGCACCCTAAATGGAATTTTGAAGAGCTTTTTGGACTAGGACACCCTCTGGGGACTCATGATACTACATGCTGTCAAGTCTTCACATGAAAAAGCATCTACTCAAATGGAATTCCCGGAAATACATTTGGACCCCTGTTCTCTGACATCGCCCACAAGATGGAATAACTACAACACACCCCCGGAAACCAATGATGTGACCTGGCACGACCTGAAGAAACAGATTCACAGACTCCAAAGATCACTCTCTACAGAAAAGCAGAATTCTGGTGGCCGACATTCCCCTTCGAGACAGACATGCAGCGTTTCATCCTCCGGCATTTTCTTCTGTGGTCAGCTACTTTGGACTGACACTTTCATCGGACTTACTGGTACACGCTGCTATATTTCTCAAAGACTAACTTCAGCCAGTTGCCTTGAGACTTTATAGACCATGTCCCCTCACCTGCAGGCTCTGTTCCCAGAGTCAGAAAACTCTCCTTCCTTATTAGGTTATGCCCTCAGAGGCAGGAAATGCCCTTTGAGGCAAGAGATGCCCCCAGAGGCATGAAGCGCTCCCAGAGGCAAGAAATGCCCTTTCATCTGCTAGGCCTTGCCCTTTGAGGCAAGAAACGTTCCCCTTGGCATCACACTGGTTATTGCTGCTCACCTATTTTGTTTTCCATGTCTTATGCCAGTTCTTTTGAAAACACCTGTACGATATAGGTTTCTGTTCACCCCACAATCCTGATACTATGGCCATTAGTTAAAAAGAAAGGGGGAATTGTTGGTATGCTTCTAATTCTGCTTTTAAAAACCCCTTCTGTTTCATTTTGTTTAATCCCTCCTGCATTCTATTTACATAACACTGTATTCTATTTACATAACCTCTGTTAATAAGCACCACCCTCCCTCCAGGGCATTGGTGGTTCAGTGGTAGAATTCTTGCCTGCTCCGCCCCCTCTCCTTGTCATACCCTGATTTTCACCACTCACTTTTTTTTCCACCCTCTCTGTGTCGCATCCTGTTCCCACCCTACTGGGCTAGTATATTTATAAGGACAAAATTGTTTGTAGTTTTTAGTTTAGCTTAGCGTGGTATAGATTGCGCTGCGTCCTGCATGTGTACAGCTCAACCATGAGTCCCTGGCCGTCTGTTACCTGCCTGTGTAGCCAGCCCGGCGAAAACAACAGTACCCCTCTCCCACACCCCCATCCCCAGCACTTCTCTCCTCATTTTACTCAGAGTCAGTTGTTTTGGTATAATACACCAAAACTATTCCAAGTTTTACTTCATGTTTTCCCTTTATATGATGCTACTTTTATTATTTTTAGATTATTAGATCTGCTATACTCCTTACTTTCTTTTATAAATGGTTTCCATTGTGTTTGTAATGATTATTTACAATTAAACCTCAGGAAGTATAGGACTTCACTGTTCACTGGTAGTGGACACTTTAATAGAAAATTAAATATAATTTCATCTTTTATTCTCTTGTGTCATTACTACTAATTCAACTTATGTATAAATGTCTGTCTCTCTCCTCTCTCTCTCTCTCTCTCTCTCTCTCTCTATATATATATATATATATATATACATATATATTAATAAATGACCAATCACATTATTGCTGCTATTCTTTTGAGCATTTATTAAATATGTATAAGGGAAATAATTGTTTTTATCTATTTTATTTATTTATTTTTTGTCTACAATGTTATCACTGGGCTCAGTGCCTGCACTCAGAAGCCACTGCTCTTAGAGGCCATTTTTCCCCATTTGTTGCCCTTATTGTTTATAATTATTGTTATTATTATTGTCATTGCTGTTGTTGTTGTAAGCTAGGATAGAGAGAAATCAAGAGAAGAGGGGAAGACAGAGAGAGGGACGGAAAGATAGATACCTGCAGACCTACTTCACCACCTGTGAAGCGATCCCCCTGCAGGTGGGGAGCCGGGGCTTGAACCGGGATCCTTACACTGGTTCTTATGCTTGGCGCCATGTGCGCTTAACCAGCTGTGATACCACCTGACCCACTTATTTTATTTTTAATAAAGCTGTTCATATATATATATATATATATATATATATATTATTATTTTTTTTTTACCAGAACATTGTACAGCTCTGATTTGTGGTGTGTAGGATTGGACCTGAGACTCTGGAGCTAGCCTCAGGCATGAGAATCTCTTTGCATGACCATTATGCTCTCTACTCCTGCCCATTATTTGATATTTGAAACTCTTCTTTTTTTAAAAAAAACAAAACATTTTATTGATTGTATAGGGAGAAATCCAGAGGGAAGGAAGAGATCAAGAGCAAGAGAGACACCTGAGGCCCAGCTTCACAGCTTGCAAAGCTTCCCCCTTGCAAACCTCATCCTTGCACTTTGTAACATGAGTCCAACAAGATGTGGCACCCCCTGGCCCCAGAAGTAAATGATTTTAAGCTTCTAGTTATCCTTTGGAGTTTTTGAATTGTTAGTTTTTATTTTTTTAATATTTTTTAAATCATGTCTAGCAGACAGGCGTAACAACAGCAACAACAAACTTCAAGGACAATTTCAAAGTTTACAGAATTCCAGGTTGACAATTATTTTTTCTCTCTCAACATTTAAATATTGATTATACAGATTCTGAGAAATTAAAGTCAATTCTTATGTTTGCCCTTCTGTAAGTAGTGTGGTTTATTTTAGTGCCTTCTTTAAGAAAGAAATATGTCTTTATTTGATTTGTCTATAGTTTTTGTATTAAATTTCTTTTTATGACATCTCTTGCTTACCATTTATTTATTTTTATTTTTTTATTTATAAAAAGGAAACATTGACAAAACTATAGGATAAGAGGGGTACACCTTCACATAATTCCCACCACAACTCTGTACGCATCCCCTCCCTGATAGCTTTCCTATTCTTTACCCCTCTGGGAGTATGGACCCAAGGTCATTGTGGGATGCAGAAGGTGAAAGCTCTGGCTTCTGTAATTGCTTCCCCGCTGAATATGGGTGTTGACTGGTCAATCCATACTCACAGCCTGCCTCTTTCTTTCCCTAGTAGGGTGGGTCTCTGGGGAAGCAGAGCTCCAGGACACATTGGTGGGGTCGTCAGTCCAGGGAAGTCTTGTTAGCATCATGCTAGCATCTGGAACCTGGTGGCTGACAAGAGAGTTAACATACAAAGCCAAACAAATTGCTGACCAATCATAGACCTAAGGGCTGGAATAGTGCAGATGAAGAGTTGGGGGTCCTCCATTTTGTAGATAGTATGTAGGCCTATTCTAGTTAAATTCCAAAGGACCTGTGGCAATACTAGTTTTTTTTTTTCTTTTTCATTTTGCCTCTGAGTCTGAAATCTGATAAGCCAGTGGATCCAAGTTATTATTTGGGGAGATGATGTCATGGCTGGCTTGAAATATATTAGAACAAAGCAACCCCAAAGAAAGAGAGTATATTCCATAGAATGCCCATAGCAATTAGTTATTATTTAGGTCTTTTCTACTGTTGTATTTTGGATAAATCTTTTCTCTCCATCTCCTATCATTTTATTGAATGCTTAATGGTACACATTATAGTAGTTGGCACACGGATATAATGTCTCAGCTCCCTGTGAAATGTGCCTGCAGAACATTTTCACCTTACCTTAGGTCCTTTCCCCCATCATGTACCAGGACCGCAAGGACCCCTCCAACATTTCTCCTTCCCACTTTCCCCATAACCCTTTGCTGTCTTGCAGTACACTGCACCCAGATCAAGTTTTCTTCTTGGTTTACATTTGAGAAATACAGAGCTAAAATTACCATCTCCAAAATGCCTTATTTATCTAGACTTGATCTAGTTTTTTTTTCCAAATATTTATTTAGAGACAGGTAGAAATCAAGAGGGTAGGGGGGATAGAAAGGGAACGAGAAAGAGAAAAGAGACACCTGCGGCACTGCTTCACCAATTGTAACACTTTCCCCCTGTGTGTGAGGACCAGGGGCTTGAACCCAAGTCCTTGAGCATTGTAACATGTGTGTGCAACCAGATGCGCCACCACCGGGCACCCCTAGACTTGATTTAAAGGACAAGAGCCTGAAGTTTGTAGTAGGATGTGACTTTGGAGTGTTACAGATCCTAGATAAATAAAGCTGTGAATTACTTAAAATATTCAAAATTGGTATTATCTATTAACTTGTAACCTTAGGAGAAAGAGATGGTGATATTTCAGTGTGGGCAAAATCACTGAGTATTTAAAAGGGAGAGTTAAGGGACCAGGTGGTGGCACACCTGGTAAAGTGCACACATTATAGTATACAAAAACATGGGTTCAAGCCCCTGGTCCCCCGCCTGCAGGGGGAAAGCCTTGCAAGTGTTGAAGCAGGGCTGCAGGTATCTTTCTGTCTCTTTCCCTCTCTTCTTCCCCCTTCCCTCTGAGTTTCTCTCTATCTCTATCCAATAATCAATCAATCAATCAATCAATAAATTAAATTAAAAGGGAGAGTGAGTGAGTATGCACAGTGCATAGAGCAAGAGGCCCAGTGAAAAATCCAAACATTTGGTCATTGCAAATGCATTTAATCCAGCTTAATTATATTAAGATTTTTATATTTTCTTGATCATGACATCTGATATGCAGGTAGACCCAAGTTATTGTCTGGGGAGATGGATGCCATGGCTGGAAGCTGGATCAGGGAAAGAGAGTAGCTCCCAAATATGGGACAAGTGTATAAATGTTGTTGACTGTAAACCCCATCAATTTGATCTGGGGCCCATATTCAGCACAGGAGTTGATGTAACCTCTACATCCCTGTAGGTCTGAACTTACGTTCTGTGGTCATCAGTAGGAACGTTCTGAGTTGCACCACTTTCAGGACCCTTCTTCTTCAGGTGGTAGAGTATGTGATCCAACCCCCCCTTCAGAGGATGGTACATTCTCTACCTTTGTTGATCCACATTGAAGGCAAGATCTTATGGGGCCCCCGAAGGGGTTCACTATGTTGTTCCTGATGAAGATGATCAGTGGTAATAGAGACAGGCATCTATTCAAGGTCTAGGCTCATCGTGTTTATGTAGGAATCCCAGGACTTCCTGACTAGGGCCCCAGCTGTTGGGGTGTCTGGATAGTGACTAAAGATTTTGACTCACTGCAAACTGTTGTGCACTAATAAAGTCATGGACCCTTTGGAATATACCTAAAATAGACCTTATGGCTATTTCCAAATCGGAGACCCCCCCCAAAACCATCTGCAATATTCCAGCCTTTAGGTCCATGTTTAATCAACAGTTTGTATCGCTTCATATGTTAACTCTTTTTCAGCCACCAGGTTCTAGATGCTACTATGATGCCAACAGGAGTTCCCTGGACAATGACCCCACCAATGTGTCCTGGAGCTCCACTTCCTCAGATCCCTGCCCCACTAGGGAAAGAGAGAGGCAAGCTGGGAATATGGATCAACCTCTCAATGCCCATATTCAGCAGGAAAGCAATTAGAGAAGCCAGACCTTCCACCTTCTGCACCCCATAATGACCCTGCGTCCATACTCCCAGGGAGTTAAAAAATAGGGAATATATCACGTAAGGGGATGGGGTACAGAGCTCTGGTGCTGGGGATTGTACCCATCTTATCCTATGGTCTTGTCAGTGTTTCTGTTTTATAAATAAATAAATTTAAAAAATTATCCTTCCACATAGATAAGGAAACAGAGACCCCTTTTTCTCCTGATGGCTAGATTTTAGAGAAGCATGTTAAGATCCTTGAAAAAGCTGATCATGAATTGTTGAAATTTTATGTGTAGGCATATGTATCATAAGTGTGCGTGTGTGTGTGTGTGTGTGTGTATGTGTGTGTGTGTGTACATATGGACCTATTGTCTGCCTGGCTATCATCTATCTATCAATTATGACAGGGAAATAAATCATAATTGGTACATCCTTTATAATGAATGTTCTAAAAAGGGAAACTAGGAACCTATATTCAGGTTTTGGTTAAAGCAGAGAGCAGTTTCTCCTGGCAGCCTTGAGCTTTCTCAGGCAGATATCTTGATGGAAAACTGGGGTCATCCTAAGGACACAGCCTTGTGATGTTAGCAGCCAGACTGGAATTTGGTCTCCTCTTAGTACAGACTTTTGAATGAACTCATGCTGTGCTGTAAGTTCTATAGCTCTCAGGGGGTGAGTGTAGTTTATATGAGAGAGGAATATAAATAATGTATGTCCAGAGGTCAGGCTGGCTACTTAAAACAACGTCTGCAGATTCTACGATATGCCTAGGACCAAGAAAGAAACAGAATTACCCTGCTCTTGAATCTGGGTGAACATGTGATTGTTTGACTACTGGAGTCTGCTAAAGGTGACACCATGGACTCCAGTACCAAAGCATCAAGACCTTTATCAGCTGAAGCACTCCCTTGGAGATCTGATTTTCCAGACTGGAGGATTATGTGTAATGCTTACTAGAGTAAATGGGAGACTGAATGGATTAGACAATGTAGAAGGGTTCGTTAGGTAGCACCATGTGACCCATTGGGGTACAGGTTACTTCACTGATATTGATAGATTATTAGCTGGTTAGCTGGTAAAATGAAAACTGATTGAGGAGATAAAGCAATGAGCAGGTCTCTTCACAGTGAATAACAGTATATCTGCATTGAGACAGTATTAGAATGGAAATAAATTTTAATAACAAATGATAAGTTCCTGCACAGTGTAAAGCATAACACGATAATAGATCTTAAGTTATGTAATGGCCATGTTAGGAACCTCAGTCATTCTAAGGCAATTATTATTTTTTTTTCTTTTGAATGAAAAAAGAGGTCATTGTGTCATGAGCAGAATAAAATGATTTTGATTAATAGCCATTATTATCATTCTGTGAATGCTTGTTGTATGAATGAATAACTTACTTTTTGTTTAATATGCACCACATACCAAGCCTTGTACAGAGGGTATTTTTATAGAGCATATACCTAAATGTGGATATTATTATAAGCCCTTTTCTTACGGATAAGAAAATCCTCTTGTGAGAAATGCAGTCATTTATCCAGGGAAAAGGATTGTAGTCTAGGACAGTTTTAAGGATGCCATAACAGTTAGTTTTATAAAAGGTATTTCTATAAAAAAATATTCTGTTTTTGAAACCTTGTTATTTTAACAATTGATAAACTGAATTGTGGAAACTAATATCTTTATTAAAACCAGTTAATTAAACTTTCCTTTAGTTGTTGCTTAGACTACGAAGTCTTTACCCAGATGTGACCTCTTAGGAAGCCTAGGGAGCCACCCCACTGGTAAAGCACATGGTTTACCAAGCATCAGGTCCTGGACACAGTTCCTAGCAGCAGGAGCAGGCACCAAGGACAAAACCCCCACCAGGAGGGAATTCACATTGCAGTGGGAGAAAAATGATAAGAGATTTTACCCTAAATTCCAGAAGGTCAGTGCAACTTAGCTAAATCTCTCTTTTTTATGGACAAGGAGTTTACATTTTCTTCACCAAGCTTTTACCTTGCTCCTTTCCAGTGTCCTTACCTACCTGGTCTTATCTTATACTTTTATATAATTAATAAGTTAAAAATATTAACTTATTAGGCTTGGAAAAAATTCTTTAACAATTTTTACAAAGTGTATGGGAGTCTGGTGGTAGCACTAAGCGCAGGTTGCGCAAAGGATCGTGGTTCAAAGGCCCCAGCTCCCCACCTACAGGCGTGTTGCTTCACAGTCAGTGAAGCAGGTCTGCAGGTGTCTGTCTTTCTCTCCCCCTCTGTCTTTCCCATCTCTCTCCATTTCTCTCTTGTCCTATCCAACAACAAAAACATCAATAATAATTACAACAATAAGAAAAAGAATACAAAGTGTAGAACAAAGATACTTTTCAGTCTTTCTTTCTTTTTTTCATACCTGCTTTTGCAAGTCCTTCATTTATCTTGAACCCTCTGGTTCGGCTGAAATTCACTTCTACTGGAACCTTTTCTTGCTGTCTCAGCACTCATCCACACACCTTCATTTCCTTTTCTATTACTAATTTCATATGGATTTACAAAATTGAAAGGTACTAGGTGTATAATCCCATACAGTTTCCACTCTCAGAGTTATGAGTTCCTATACCCTTCACTGGAAATGACAATAGTTTTCCCCAGGTCCCTGATAAAGACTGAGTCTCAAAGTGTTTATCTTTATTTATGTATATATATATTTTTTTCCCAAATTTTCTCAGCAATCTTTCTAGTTCACTCCTACACCTATTCCTACTTCCATATGTCTTTCCTCTTTTCCTCTTCTGTCCCAGATAAGTGAAATCATGCCTGTTTTCACTTCCCACTCGTGGATGGTATATAAACAAGTTTTCTGGCGACAGGCACTTTGGGGCCTCATGGAATGGGGGTAACAGACGCCACTGGTTTACTTCCTTATTGTTTACCCATCTGAGAATGTAGAGGAAGATTCCATTTGGGGTGCAGAAGATGGGAGTTCTGGTTTCTGTCATTGTTTCTCTGCTGGAAACGGGTGTTGGCTGGTCAATCCATATCTCCAACATGTTTCTATCTTTCCCTAATGGGATTGGGCTCAGGACAGTTGAGGTTCCAGCCACAATGATGAGATCATCCACCAATGGAAGTCAAGACAGAGAGTCATTATGCTAATGTGAATGGACATGGTGTTTACAACTAAAGGTATTTATATACTTTTCCCATATTTGCTGGCTACTCTCTGCTCTGATCCAGCTTTCTAGTCCTATTCCCAACTCTGACACTATTTTCCCAGACAGTACTCCTAGCTCACCTGCATGTTATCTGTGGGGCTCAGACAAAAATTAGTAGTCATGGGCCCCTTGGAATATACTTAAAATAGACTTCCTAACTTCTTACAACATGAAGGCAACAAATTTCATCTGCTATATGCTTACCTTTAGGTCCCTGATTATGAAACAGTTTGTTATGTTTTATATCTTAATGCTTTTAAGTCATCAAGTTGTAGATGATACCATGACGCCAACTTGCTCCCAGAACAGACGACCTCACCAATGTGTCTGGGACTCCAACTCCCCAGGTTCCCACTAGGGGAAGAGAGAAACAGGTTGGGGGTATGGATAGACCTGTCAATGCCCATGTACAGCAGAGAGGCAATTATAGACGCCATACCTTCCACCTTCTGCATACCATAGAAATCTTTGGCCCATACTCCCAGAGGGATAAAGAATAGATAAATGTCCAATGGAGGAGAGGCTATATAAAAACTCTGGTGGTGGAAATTGCATTGAAATGTACCCTTCTAATTCCACAGTCTTGTTCATCATTATTAAATCACTAGTAAAAAATCTGAAGTTATAGTAGCATCTGAAACTTGGTGGTTGAAAGAAGGTGAGATATACAACAGGTCAAATGTTTAATAAATGGGAACCTTAACGTAGAAATAGAACAGAGACAGTGGGGACCTGAGGGTGGAGAGAAGCTAGAAAGTCTATTTTAGGAATGTTCCTATGAGCCCATGTTTTAGTAGTCTTTGTGTGAGCTTGATATATAACCTGGGGGTGGACTATAAGTATTGTCTGGGAAGATGGTGTCAGAGTTGAAAGTAGAACTAGGAAGGAGGATTAGGCAGAGAGTTGTTGGCAGTTGAAGAAAATATATAAATGCAAGTAACTGTTTGCCACAGTGATCTAATCTTGGACCCATATCTGTATTTAGCCCTGAAGCTTGTACAACTTCTGAGTCCCTGTCAATCTGAGCACACAGCCCATGTTTATAGCTAGGAACATTCTAGGCTGCACTCATTTCAGAACAAGTCATTCCCTCCCGACCAAGTAGGATGACCTAGCCTCCCTTTGGAGAGTGGGGCAGTCCTCGCCATTGCTAGTTCATAGTGAGGGTAAGGTTCTGAAGAAGCCTACAAAAATGTCTTATGATGACATTCCCAATAGGTGTGGCCAGTAATGATACAGAGAGGGATCTATTAGAGGTCGAGGCCCATATTATCTATGGGGGAATTCCAAGGATTCCCCGTATAGCCCTCCAGGTGAGGGCGTGGCCCTATAGCAAAAAGGCTATAGTTAAGTGAGCCAGTCTCTTGCCCTTATCCAGCTTTATTTTATTTTATCTTATTATCTTTATTTGTGTATTGGATAGAGAATGCCAGAAAGCGAGAGGGAAGGGGGTGATAGCGAGAGAATTAGACACCTGCAATAGTCCTTCCTCACTCACAAAGCTTTTCCTCTGTAGGTGAGGACTAGGGGCTGGAACCCAGACCCTTGTGCACTTAGACATGTGTGCTCAACCGAGTGTGCCACATACAGCCTTTTTATCCAGCACTGTGAGTCCCTTCTTTATCTGACAAGCTTAGACTTTCTCTGAATTGTTAAAGCATTGCTGCCTGTTGTACCCAAACTAGTATTAGGTTTACTAACTAGCCTCAAGTTTTGATAACGTGTGACATAAGGACAATAATTGCCCCTTATTTGATATATCAAATTAAATGTATCTCTTGACTCGTTATAGACTCACTTTTATTTTCTGGCATACTTTAAGGCATCTTTGTTTACATAGGAATGTTTTGTTGAAAATATTTTATATTACATGAGCAGGGGCCAAAGGTAGCGCAGTGGTTTAAGCACACATGGCGCTAAGTGCAAGCACCAGCGTAAGGATCCCTGTTTGAGACCCCGGCTCCCTACCTGTAGTGGGGGGCGAAATTCACAGGCGGTAAAGCAGGTCTGCAGGTGTCTATCCTTGTCTCCTCTCCTCCCTCTATTTCTCTCTGTCTTATCCAACAACAATGACAGCAATAACAACAATTATAACAATGATAAACAACAATTGCAACAAAAGTGAAAAAATAGCACCCAGGAGCAGTGGATTCATAGTGCAGGCACTGAGCCCCACCAATAACCCTGGAGGAAAAAAAAAAAGAGTGGAAATCACATAACTGATATATGTAGTTATCATTACTACTACAGTTTCTTTTTTATTTTTTAAATATTTATTTATTTATTTTCCCTTTTGTTGCCCTTGTTGTTCAACATTGTTGTGGTTATTGATATCATTGTTGTTGCATAGGAAAGAGAGAACTAGAGAGAAGAGGGGAAGACAGAGAGGGGGAGAGAAAGATAAGACACCTACAGACCTGCTTCACCACCACCTGTGAAGAGACTCCCCTGCAGGTGGGGATCTGGGGCCTTGAACAAGGATCCTTACTCTGGTCCTTGTGCTTTGCACCATGTGCGCTTAACCTGCTGTGTCACCACCTGACTCCCAGTACTACAGTTTCTTAAAATAATTTATTATTCCCAAGTCTACAACCACATTATTTCTCCCCACCTTAATATTTAGCACTTTCCCTTTATTTTTTCTATTGTTTTTTTCTGCAGTTTTTATTTATTTATTGCCAGAACACCTCTCAGCTCAGGCATAGTGTGAGGAGGATTGAACCTGGAACTTCAGAGTCTCAGGTATGAAAATCCTTTGCATAACCATTTTCCTATTTCCTCAGTCCTTTTTTCCTGCATTTCTCCTTGTACTTGTAATGCTCCTGGTGACTACAGTCACTGCTCACCTGCATATCTATTATTTGAAAAATGTACAGCCCTCTCTTCTTGGATAGTGTCTATGTTCTCTTTTGTTTTTTTAACCTAGATCCCAGAGATATATTTAAAAGCTTTTTGTGCATAGTGTGGAGAATCATTTCAAGTCATATTTTCCTTTGATCCACACTTAAATTGTTATTCTCTTGTGCTACAAATCCTTATTCCCAAGCTGGTATTTGTCTTAAGTTTTAATTCATACAAATGTCCTAGGTATAGTCTGCTATTTATTAATTATTTATATTTGATAGAAACTAATAGGAAAGGATAATCGAGAGGGAGAGAGCAAGATAGAAACACCTGTAGCATTGTTTGCTGGTAAGACTTCCCTCCTACAGCAGGGAACTGGGAATTTGAACCTAGATCCTTGCTTATGGCAATGTGTACACTGAGCCAGATGCCCCAGAGTCTGGCTTCTATTTGCTAAGGTTTTCATTTGTTTATACCAGGTAATGCTGACACAAGTAGACTTCAATGATAGTATACTGCTGATATATCAGGCATCCTTTTTACTAGTATTTTCCAGATTCTTAAGTCTTCTAGCCGAGGTAGCAACCCTCTGGCAGGCAATCCACACTCACTGCTGAGGGGACCACTCAGACTTGACCCAAGATACCTACAATTGGCAAATTCACTATTCAATTCATCAGGGGATATTCAGATACTCTGGTGAAAATGCAGCTCCTAGCTCAAAAAAAGTAGGCCATAAATAATTCATCAATCAGGTATACTTTTAAAAATTTATATGAGTTAAAATTCAAGAATATTTGAATGACAATACCAGTAGAAAAAATTCAATGACAATCTTTTTTTTTTTTTTTAAAGAATGAAGTCACGTAAAGAGTAAAAATAAGGAAATAAGGGAGATAGAAAGCCTCAGATTAAAAACATACGTTTCAGAGGTGGCTAACAAAATTGAGCAGAGTGTACAAATAATAGCAAAATACAAAGTCACTTATCAGATTTGATGAATATAAAAATAGAAATCTTTGGTGTGAAAAACAAATATGGCTTTGAATGCAGGAATAGCGCCAGGAGAACGCTAGCATACCAATTAAGAAAACAATGTACTTCTGGAATGTGACCAAAATACATAGCCCATACTCAAGTGGTTCAGAGGAGCAATGAGGAAGATTGGTGCTGTCTTGGCATCTATATTACATTCTCACAGTATATAATTTATGGATGATATAGTTTTTTTAAAGAAAATAACCAATAATTAGTGGGTAGCATATAAAAGTATACTAACAAGGAATCCTAATTAGGACATGATATTTAATTTCATCAAAGTCATTATCATTTTTACCCTAGTGATTTACTGTACATTGCCCAGATGGTTCTCACAGAAATAGAAGGAAGCAGATACAGAGGAATAAACAAATCCATTTCTATAGAACTCAGTCCATTAGCTATATAAATAAGCCCAGTACATATAAACGTCAATCAGGAAATCATAAAGTGCTCAGAACGCCCATCTTTTAAGTCTATTTGTAGAATATATTCAAACTAGATCATTACCTTCAACTGGTAAATAAATATATATTTGGGGGCTTGGTGGTGGTACACCTGGTTGAGCACACATGTTACAATGCAGAAGTACATGGGTTCAAGCCCCAGCCCCCCACCGATAGGGGAAAAGCTTCACGAATGGTGAAGCAGGGCTGTTGGTGTCTGTCTATCTGTCATGCTTCTTTTTTTTTAATCACTATTCTTGCTCTCGGTATCTGGCTATTTCTATCCAATAAATAAAGATTTTTAAAAAATTTATTGGGAGAGTAAAGGTCAACAGTAAAATATAAGTTTATACATGTGTAACATTTCCTAGTTTTTGGCATAACAATTCAACCCCCACTAGGTCCTCCTCTGCCATCATGTTCCAAGACCTGAACCCTGCCGCCACCACCACCCCCAGAGTCTTTTACTTTGATGCAGTACACCAATCCAGTCCAAGTTCTGCTTACTGCTTTTTCTTCTGATCTTCTCAACTTCCGTCTATGAGTGAGATCATCCTATATTCATCCTTTTGTTTCTGACTTACCTCATTCAACACGATTCCTTCAAGCCCCCAAAATATTTTTTTCCAAGATGGGATAAAGAAGGTGAATTCACCATTTGTAATAGCTGAATAGTACTTCATTGTTTATATAGACTACAACTTACACAGCCCCTTATCTGTTGTTGGACACCTGGGTTGCCTCCAGGTTTTGGCTATTACCTATCCTGCTGCTGTGAACATAGGTGTACACTAATCTTTCTGGACGGGTGTGTTGGGTTCCTTAGGTTATATCCCCAGGAAAGGAGTTACAGCCTCATAGGGAAGGTCCACTTCTAGCCTTCTGAGAGTTCTCCAGACTGCTCTCCACAAGGGTTGGACCAATTTACATTCTCACTAGCAGTGCAGGAGGGTGCCTAAATAAAGCTAATTTTAAACATTATAAAAATAATATCTTTATTATCAGACTATGATTGTGTCAGCATTTGTAGTATTACCACCACTACCCTTTTTTCATTCTCTCTAGAATTCTTCTCTTTCTTTAATTAGTCTCTTATTCTAATCTCCATGAAGATCTCCAAGGAGTAGCTGGGGAAAGAGAAACATTCCTAGAACTGGTGACTTTGGCCAGTTGTCCTTGTCCCTTGGGAAATATTTTCTCATAGCCTGTTTGCCCACTAATACGCTCAGTAATAAAGTTTGTGGCTAAAGAGCAATATAGAAGAATTTTTCCTTTATTTGAGCAACAGTATGACATCTGGAATATGCTTCAGATGCAATTAATGGTGTCACAGAGTATTCAGAATATAAAGTGATGGATATTTCTCGGTTCTGCTATTGCATATTTCGTTGAAATCACTCTCAGATCTTTCATAAGTTGGTTGTTGCTAGCAACACCCATTGAATCCCCTGGATTTATCTAAGATAACAATGAAGAAAGTAATACCAGTACAGTGAGTGGGCTGGAAGTAAATGGTGTTTGGGCTGAGGGCCTTCAGCGCTGGATCTGATTTGTTCATGCATTCAAGCAATGTTGGTAAACATCTTAAAATCTGTTTCTTTTCATCTTTACTGCTTTTTATTTTCATTTAAAATTTTATTAGTGATTTAATACTCAGTAGCAAGATTGTAAGATAACAGGGGTACAATTTCGCACAATTTCCACCACCAGAGTTCTGTCTCTTTTCCCTCCATAGAAAGTTTCCCTATTGTTTATCCCTTTGAGAGTATGGAAAAATTCTTTATGTAGTGCAGAAGGTGGAAGGTCTGGCTTCTGTAATTTCTTTTCTGCTGAACATGGACATTGGCAGGTTGATCCATACTTCCAGTTTGTTTTTTATCTTTCCCTCATGGGGTAAGGTCTCTGGAGAGGTGAGGTTCCCAGGCACATTGGTGAGGTCATCTCCCCAGGGAAGTCAGTATGGCATCATGATTGTATCTGCACAGGGTGGCTGAAAGGTGGTAACATATACAGGAAATTGTTCAATAAACATGAACCCAAAGGTAGGAACAGAGCAAATGAAACTAAGGGTCTTTATGTGAGAAGAAGTTAGGAAGTCTATCTGAGCTATGTTCCATGTGACCCGTGACTCTAGTCATTTTTGTCTGAGCCTGATAGCTAACGTGCAGGTGCGCTAAAGGTATTGTTTGGGGAGATGGTGTCAGATTTGAGGAGAGGACTAGAAAAGCTGTATTAAGGATAAAGAATAACTCCCAAATAAGAGGAAAATATGTAAGTATCATCAACTGTTAACCTATTGATCAGATCTAAGGCGCATATATATTCATATTTAGTACAGGAGCCTGTGTAACCTCTAAGTCTCTGTCAGTCTCAGCTCAGCTCGCAGTCCATGGTCACAGCTAACATCTTAAAATCTAAGTGGGTTATATAAGCAAAAATGGAGAGAATGATTATGGTGTCATACTGCTCAAAGCCTCATAGGAGAAATCCAATAAGACCGTGATTTCTAGAGTTAGAACTCTTTAGTGGTCACTGTTTTTCTCTACAGCACACATAGTATTCAACTTAGAACTTGTTTCAGGTTTGGACTTTCTGTCTTTCCTTTGTATACTGACTGTTTAAAACTGTTTTTCCTCACCTGTTTGCTTAGGAATCTCTACCAATAGTGAATTGATGCCTTATTTTGTATTTATTTAATTTTTTTTCTCACAAAATTGTTCTACTAGAGTTAACCTTGATTTTAATAAAATACTTAATAACTCTTAATTCTTATAATTTTTGAAGTCCCATACACAGTTATATACGCATTGCCCATAACTACTTAGTTTAGTGCTAAAAGATTGGGTATAATCACCAAAGGTAATAATTTGAACATTTCATTGAGTTATATAACTGTAATTGAACTGTCTGATTTTTATTCAATTGATATATGCTTCTTAAGTTTGACTTTAAATACGACATGAGATTGGCAATGCTTTTATGAGAGAATGAACAAAATAATAATTTTTAGCTTATAATTGGTTTGAAGCTTTCAGCATTTAATATCAAAATAACATTGCTTGTGTTTAGCCTTGTGTTTGGATTTTACAATTCTTATTAGATTTCTCCATTAAAGAGTTTTCAAGTTCTTTTATTACATGCTTCACAACATGAATGGATCCAGTCAGATTTTCTTTTTTTTTTCTGGAAAGGGACAGGAAAGGAAGCTTTGTGGACATCAGCCCTCTTAGAATGAGATTAGAAGCACATGAAAGAATGAAAGAAACATGTAACACTGAGGTTGAGTGAGGAGAAGAAAGACAAATTTTAAGATCTTCAAACATTTGAAGTGGGTGGGTCATCATATTAAGACAGTATCACCTCAAAATTCTTTCTCTTGAAAATTCCACTCTTCCCCTTTCTTCTTACTTTACTCTTGAATGTTACAGATCTGGTATACATATGACATTCTGTTTCTATACCCCGTGGCTCTCTCTCTTCCACATAGATGAACATTTAATGAATGTATTAAAGACAGTTGAGTACAGTACAAACATGCCTTACTTAGTGATTTAAAGGTAATACTGCCTTTGGTTATGTATGTTTTCACTTATTTAACTTAAGGATGACAGAAAAGAATTAACACACATCAACACTTGTTACGTTGCACAGTTACAGTCACACATTGAATATTTCTCTGACAGAAATCCCAGTGGATTAAACAAATGGCTCACTTTATATTTTAGTGTACCTTTTATTTCTTTTCTTTTTTTAATTAAATATATATGTATGTATATTGCCACCGGGGTTATCATTGGGGCTTGGGGCCAGCACCATGAATCCATTGCTGCTGGTGTGTTGGGAAATTGTGAGGAGCCTCACAAAGCACCCTGCATTTTTCTGTCTCTAGGAGCCTGGCATTCCTTAAAACATTCAGCCAGATCCCCCTGCTCCACCCTGCATTCTTGATACTATGGCCATTAGATAAAAAGAAAGGAGGAGATGGCAGGGAGTCTGATAAGATGGGGCAAACCCTTGGAGTTACTCCTGTCCCTTCCTGCTCAACCTCTCAGTAGAGAGACTGACAGGATAGATGCACTCCTCAGGTCAAGCCCTGCCAAGCTCAACCACATCCTCACAATTTCCCTTCATCTCCCCCTTTCTCTTTATTTAACCATCTTAATTTGACCAGGATTCCAACACTGAGAATATCTGGTGGCAAGCAGAATGACCTTCTCCTTTAAATCTTGGATCACATCTTCGAGGTCCTTTAGACTGGGGCCATTTTCCAAGTTAGAGTTGCCACTCTCCGTGCAAGACATGGGAGGGAGTGCCGGGGAAGTCTTAGTGGGAACTTGCTCGGTCTTTTTGGTAGGTGGCTTTGCATATCTCCTGAAAGTTGCGATCATGGCCAAGAGGAAGCAAGGTGTGGCCCAGAGCAAAATGTCCCAGAGACAGAGAAACTGTCTAGCGGAAAAGAAGTAGAGGATTTGGGGACCCTCTTGATGAGGAAGGTTGCTCATGACAGAAGTGTCTCAGGAAAATAAGAATAGAGAGAGAAAGAACCGCAGTGCCTTTGTAAATGTAAGCCTGTGGAGAGCCAAATGGCCATGTACTTACCTGGGCCCACTTCCAAGAGATCCATGGGCAGGAGCAAGACAGATGCTGCTATGACAGGTGACAGCGAGGAGCAGCATATTGAGCTGGAGGCTCTGGAGTTTGTCTACCCCAACTCCTTTACAGTATTATCCAAAAACCCACCCAGCTTCACCATTACTGTGACCTCTCAGGCTGGAAAAAATGATGAAACTGGCTAGACAATCACCAAGTTTACATACAGTGGAAAATACCCAGATGAAACCCTGCTTTATAAAATATTCTCCTAGGAAAATGTAGATGATAGTGATATTGCAGACATTTAAAAATTACTAGCATTATAGGCAGAAGAAAACCTTGGTATGGTGATGCTCTTTACTTTAGTGACAGTTGTACAAGAAAAACTGAATGAAATAGTAGATCAAATAAAAACTAGAAGAGTAGAAGAAAAGAAACAAACAGAAAAAGAAGGAGAAGAAGGTGAAAAGGTATTATTTCATGGAACTCCAGTTACAATTGTTAATTTCTTAAGTTGGAAGGCCAAGTCCCTTGCCTAGCAGGCCACGCCCTTCTCCTGCCAGGCCCTGCAGGCCAAGCCCCTCACAGCCAGGCCAAGCCCCTCGCCACCAGGCCATGCACCCTCTGCCTCGCCGTTAGGCCCCACCCCTTCACCATCACCACTTGGCCCACCAGACACCACCCTCTCAGCCCACCAGGCCTCCCCTCGGTCTCATGCTGGCCCTTGATACTCTTACTTATCGCTCCCTGTCTTATTCTAGTTCTTTTAAAAATGCCTGCACAATATCATTCAGGTTTCTGCCCAAAAGGTTTCTGTTCACCCCTACACGGCTATTCCTCTGAAATAAATAGAGTCTTTTACAGACATTGACCCATTTAAATATGGCCATTAGATAAAAGGAAGGGAGTGATGTAGGGAAATAGTGAGGTTGTGGTTGAGCTTGGCAGGGCTTGACCTGAGGAGTGTGTCTATCCTATCAGTCTCTCTCTCTATGGAGAGGTTGAGCAAAGCAGGACAGGAAAGGTTTTCCCCTCTTATCAGACTCCCTGCCTCACAAAGCACCCCACATTCCTGATACTATGGCCATTAGATTATAAGAAAGGGGGAGATGTTGGGAAATTGTGAGGATGTGGTTGAGCTCAGCAGGGCTCACAAAGCACCCTGCATTCCTGATACTATGACCTATCTACATAATAATTGTTTTGCCTGAGATCCCCACCCATTCCATTTCTTTGATCTATCTTATTTTTACCCCCAAGACCCTGCCTGCAGGATAATATTAATCCTACCAGTTAAAACCCTCGCAACAGTTGCTAAGGAAGTTTCTACCTTCCCACCCCTCTTTTGCCTTTCTCCGCCCCTTTCCTAACCATTTTCCATTTCCAACTTGCCACTTCTGGGTCTGCCCTTTAAAAGCCTTGGCTCTCTGATCAGTAAAGAGAACTGCATTGCCTCCTCGCCATGTGTTTGGTTCATGAGTCATTTCTCTCCTGTGTTGCTGAGTGAGTAGATGCCCAGGTTGGCTCCTGTCAAGTTCTCTCTAACCCAGTGAGTATGAGCCTGGGGAAGAGGCACCCCCATGCTAGCCTGGCACTGGTGGCCATTTTCCCTGCTTTTTCTTTCTAATTTTTATTAGATAGTACAGGAAGAAATTGATAGAGGATGGGGAGATAGAGGGAGAGAAAGAGAGACACCAGCAGATTAGTTTCACTGCTTGTGAAACAGCTTCCCTGCAAGTGGGAAGCGGGGGTCTCTAAACTGAGTCTTTGAGTCTTGGTAATATTTGTGTATAACTAGGTGTGTTACTGCCTGCTTTCCTGTACCTGGCCTTAATTTCTTTCTTTCTTTTTCTTTCTTTCTTTCTCTCTTTCTTTCTTGTTTTCTTTATTATCAGAGTTCTGCTCAGCTCTGGCTTATGGTGGTGTGGGTGATTGAACCTGGTTGAACCTGGGACTTTGGAACCTCAGGCATAAGAGTCTCTTTGTATAACCATTCTGTTATTTACCCCCCACCTGTCTTTCTGTCTTGCTTTCTTTCTCCTTCCTTCCTTCCTTCCTTCCTTCCTTCCTTCCTTCCTTCCTTTCTTCCTTTCTTCCATCATTCCTTCCTTCCATCCTTCCTTCCTTCCTTCTTTCCACCCTTCCTTCCTCTCTCTCTCCCTCCCTCTCTCTCTTTCATGTTTTTTTCTGCCTCCAGGCTTATTGCTGGGGCTCAGTGACTGCACTACAAATCCACTGGTCCTGTGGCCTTTTTTATTTTTTTCTATGGATAGGATAGAAAAAAATTGTAAGGGGGGGTAGACAGAGAGGAAGAGAGAAGGATAGACACCTGGAGACCTACTTCACCACTTGTGAAGCATTTTCCCCTGCAATTGGGGAGTCTGGGGATCTAACCAGGATCCTTGCTTGGGTCCTTATGCTTCATACTATGTGTCTTTAGCCTGCTGTGTCACTGCCCAGACCCCTTCTTGTATTTCTTTAGTAAAGTTTTGGAAAACATTTATTGGGGTTTAATTTTACTGTTTTTTTCCAATTATTTACTAGTGAATTAACAAAGTTTTAGAAATTTGTAAAATTTCAGGGCTTATCATTTCACTCTCAAACATGGTGTATGTTAGTCACCACACCTTCCACCAAAACTCTATGTCCTTCTCATGCCCTCAGAGCTACCACTCTGCTCTTAGAGTCCAAGAGAAAGTTGAGTGTCATTTTTATTGTTTATTTTATTTTATTTTACTGCTTGCAAATTCTTTTTAAAATCATTTGTAGTCTACATATGAGTGAATCTAAATGCAGTTTCCTTCCCCTCTTTAGTTATTAAAAGAAGTATATCCAGTTTTGTATATTTTGTTCCAAATGACACAATCTTAAGTTTTTTTGATTGCTGGATAGTGTGGCATTAAATGATTATCCAGTGACTTCTTTATCCATCATCTGTCCTCAGACATTTCAGTTGTTTCCAAATTTTGGTTCCACATCACTAATCATGAAGGAAATGCAAATTAAGACCACAATGAGATGCCATCTCACACCTTTGAGAGTCACCCACATCAATAAAAGGATATGAGAAGGGTTAGTAAGGATGTGGAGAAAAAGGAACAGATACACTGTTGGCTAGAATGCAATCTGATGCAATCCCTATGGAATTTGGTTTGAAGAATCCTTAACCAAAAATGGAAATACCTTATGTATGACCCATGAACACCACTTGTAGGAATATATCCAAAAGACTTAAAAGCAATAATTTAAAAGGATTGGGGGATTATATTAAATATCTCTCTTGTTGGGTCAAGAGAGTATCCCTGAGTAGGACATACTACTTGCACACTAATGGTCCCTAAATTTGACTCCTGACCCCTCCAATTATCTGAGGTGAGAATTCTCTGATAAAACAAAGAAAAAACAAACAGAAATTAATATCTACTATTTCCCTTTCTTGTGTCAAAGGCATGGTTAGTACCTAATAATCAGTATTTCTGCTAAATTAATGACTAAATCGGTAATAAGGGATTTTGTGCTTATGTTAGAAATGAGGAAATAAATAACCATAAAAGTAAATAACTGAATGCCACTTAAAAGTGTGGATAGAATCATGACCAGATTGGCAACTGTTGATTCCCATTTTGGTCATATTCCAGGCAGATCTTAAGGCATTCAACGACTGAATAAGAACAGTAATGGAGCTGTTAAAACAGATTAGGGTCAAAGCAAATACTTATGATCAGCTTGTCATATTACATACAAGGGCATCACTCCATCATTTATGTCTACTCAGAAACTGTATATAGCAGCTTACTTCTATGTTTTATTATTATTTTCCCCCTTTTGTTGCCCTGGTTGTTTATTGTCATTGTTGTCCTTGTTGGATAGGATAGAGGCAAATCGAGAGAGGAAGGGAAGATAGAGAGGGGAGAGAGAGATAGACACCTGCAGACATGCTTCACCACCTGTGAACTGAACCCCCTGCAGATGGGCAGCCAGGGGCTAGAACCGGAATCCTTAAGCTGGTCCTTACGCTTTGCACCATATGTGTTTAACCCGCTGTACCACCACCTAGCTCGCTGCAGCTTACTTCTTTTTAAAGGCATTTAATTTTAATTTAATTACATTTAGTTTGTATAGAAGCAGAGAAATTGAGAGAGAAGGGAGAGGTAGAGAGCAAGAGAGACAGAGACACTTGTAGTCCTGCTTCAACACTTGTGATGCTTCCCCTCTGCAGGTAGGGACCAGGGGCTTGAACTGGAGTTCTTGTGCACTCAATCTGGTCCCATTTGTTGCTGTTGGCCTAATGATTCAACATGAGTTCTCAGTGACAACAGACTTCTTTTTAAATACCACATATTGCTAAAGTATGACAGTCTCTTGCTCTTATTCAACTTTTGCAGTCATTGCTTTGATAAGGTTAGGTTTGGAGTGACTGAGGGAAGTGTAATATGAAGTAGATGAGGAGAGTATCTAAGTCTAAGTAGAAACTATTTCCTTAGGAACTTTATGGTGTCTTTTAGGTCTTTCTACTTGCTTGCTGCATATACTGACTCACTGCAGACTACGGTTCACGTTTGCCCAAATTTATGGATACATGTGAACATATGCCCTATATCATGGGACCTGGTCTATATTTAGGTTTTGGGACTTTGTTAGGAAGTGAACCACCCAAAATGGAATTAGAGAATCCTATGAGAAAGGCAAGGTCTCACCCAAATAATGAGGCTGAACAGTTGACATTCCATGCCTTTGGATGTCTCTGGAAATATTTACTGTATTATTCACTTCATCACCATAATTTATGTCCTTTGACATTAGTTATATATAGCTATGTCTTATAAAGTAACACCACCAGTTGCTTCTGTTCTCCCTGGTCTAAGCTTTTAGGATACTCAACGCTCCAAAGAAGAAGTCATTATTAGAAATGTATTAACAATTTGAGACTACTGTAAGTACTGCAAAAGCTGAATAAAGGCAAAAGACTGGCATACTTTAACGATGATTCTTTTAGTCACTATCAGGCCACCCCATCAGCTGGGGCCCTAGTTGGGGAGTCCTGAGATTCCCAAACAGACATGATGGATTAGACCTCAAATAGATCCCTCTTTCCATTGTTACTGGTCATCTCCATCAGGAAAAACATAACAAACCCCTATGTGGGCTCTTGCATCGCTTTGTAGGACCTTGCACTCTATGTGGAACAATGGTAGATAATGTTTCATCCTCCGAAGGACAGGGGGTGTTCTATCCCAGAGGAAGATAGGTCCTGAAATTGAGGCAGCTTGGAACATTTCTCCTCATGACCACAGGATGCGAGCTCAGATCTAAAGAGATACAGATGTCACATAGGCTCCTAAGCTGAATATGGGGCCCTAGATCACGTCAAATTGATGGGGTTTATAGTCAGCAACATTTCTATAACTTTCCCACATTTGGGAGCTACTCTGTTCCATGACCCAGCTTTCTAGCCCTATTTCCGCCCATGACATCATCTCCCCAGACAATAACTTGGGTCCACCTGCATATGAGATGTCAGGCTCAAAACAAAACAAAACAAACAAACAAACAAAAAACACATACAATAAGTAGTATAGTAATGGGACCTTTGGAATATAACTAATATAACTATAGAATGGAACCTCCTAAATCTTCATCTTCAATATTCCAGCCTTTAGGTTCATGATTAGTCAACAGTTTGGCTTTTTATTTTAACATTTCTTTCAGCTACTAGGTTCCAGATGCTACCATAATGCCAACTGGACTTCCCTGGGCAAACAACCCTACCAGTATGCCTGGAACTCCACTTTCCCAGAGCCTGCCCCACTAGGGAAAGAGAAAGACAGGCTGGGAGTATGGATCCACCTGCCAAAGCCCATGTTCAGCAGGGAAGCAATTACAGAAGCCAGATCTTCCACCTTCTGCATCCCATAATGACCCTGGGTCCATATTCCTAGAGAAATAAAGAATAGGAAAGCTATCATGGGAGGGGATGGGATATGGAGTTGTGTTGGTGGGAACTATGTGGAGTTGTACACCTCTTATCCTATGGTTTTGTCAGTGTTTCCCTTTTATAAATAATTAAAAATATATACTATATATCATAAATTGTTTTCTTTCAGTATTTCTTCTCTTGTTTTTCCTTGGATGGTAGCATTGTAGCATTCACCGGCTGTCTGGTTGTCTTTGTGTTTGGAATGTGATTTGTTACCCTTAGGTCATTATGTTGTGTGTGAATAAAATATAAATAGATATCTAGGGAGATAACTCAGCACTTGAACACAGGACTTGGATTTTTAAAGGGCCCCCCCACACCCCGCCTCTAGGTTCAGCAGTGTGCTGGCTTCTCTCTCTCTCTCTCTCTCTCTCTCCCTGCCCCAATCTCTTTCTCTCTCAAAATCCACTATTAAAATCTCAAAAATATCTGTTTTATGGGGCATATGACCAGTCCCCTCAGCAGGTAGAAGGAGGTGAAATGCTATCCTTTATCTCTTCATCTGTCTACTATGGATATAGATTTGAGGTCTAGCATCAATCATGAATCATTAGACTACAGGATGATGTTGTCTAAGTCTGTATATACAACTGTGTTAAGGTTGTTAACTGTGTGAGGTGCTTTTTTGAGAAAGGAAACTTATGGCTTCCTTGTTTCTTGTATAAGCCAATATTTTCTAGAACTCCTTTTTCCTGTAGACAATGTAATTCTGATGGCCATCCTAAAAGAAATGAAGATGATTAAAGATTGGCAATTCTTTTCTTATAGGGTACATCTGAAGATAAATTGCATATATATGAACAATGTAAGTCTATATTGTGAGTAAGTGATTTTTAAGGGAAGCTTTGCTACAAATGAGGTATAATTCATAAAAGAGTTGATGATAAAATTATTCACCCAAACAAATGGGAAATTTGTATTTCCATTTAAGACAACTTATTCCATCTTTTGGTGTAATATGAATTAATGTATTATGAAATACTCTTATAACTAAATATGCATGAATAAAGTAAAATACTGTTTCAAAACCTGAAAATGTAGAAATTCCATTAGATGATTTAAGGCACAATGGAATTATGTATACCATATATATGTGTCTACATGTATATAGACACACGCATAGATAACAATGATTCATAATATGTATGTGAACTATTTTTTTAAAATGTCAAAGATAATCTAATCTCTGGTTTAGAAGAACTAATGTCAGCATCTTAAAGAGATCAAGGGGGGGTTAATGGTTGGGTCATATTAATATTTTACTTTTAGTTAATTAATGGATTAATGTGAATAGACACAGATAAGTAGAGGGGAAAGGGACTGTGGAGGGAGGGAGGGAAGGAGGGAGAGAGAGAGAAAGAGAGAGAGGGAGAGAAAGAGAGAGAGAGAGAGAGAGTGTGAGAGAGATTTCAGGTAGGGATCAAGAACTGGGTCCTTGTGCATTGTAATGTGTTATTTTTACCAGAGCACTACTGCCCATATTCTGTGTTTTCAAATTCCATTTCAGCTAAGTCAAAAGTTATTAAGACTTGAGCCTGCATTAGAAGAGATCCTAATAGTTGTCTTCATATTACTATCTCATTGGAATAGGCTGAGTATTTAAGAAGAACTGTTCCAGTCTCAACTTTTCAGGCAACTTGCATCAAATCTTAACGATTAATGGTACTGCCATGGTTTTCTTGAACTTAATTACCTTAATTGTCAAGGTTTTATAAAAGAAGCTCTTCATGTTTAGTTTTAACTGCCTTCAGCTCTCCTTTCTTGCAGTCTGTAGCTTTGAGATCATCTGGTATATTGAGGTCTTTGGTGAGTAGGTAAATGTACTTCTTCTCTCTCATGGTCTTCGGACAATATTGTTCATATTTCCTGTCCATGTCCATATAGCTAAGAATATCTGTGGGGAGTTGGGTGGTAGCGCAGCAGTTAAGCGCAGGTGGCACAAAGCACAAGGACCAGCATAAGGATCCTGCTTCAAGCCTCTGGCTCCCCACCTGCAGGGGAGTTGCTTCACTAGCTGTGAAGCAGGTCTGCAGGTGTCTATCTTTCTCTCCCCCTCCTCTCTCCTTTCTCTCTGTCCTATCCAACAACAATGACATCAATAACAACAACAATAACTACAGCAATAAAACAAGGGCAACAAAAAGGGTAAATGAATAAATATTAAAATTTTTTAAATAATATATGTGAACTCTAATCATAATAGTTTCTTTCATGTAACTGCCTTGTTACAGTAATTGTTCCTATTTGTTTATTGATTCCTTCTTTAAAAAAAATTGTCATCAGGGTTACTATAGGGGCTCAATGACTGTATAACTCTATCAATTCTGCAGATGACTTCTGTCCTTTCGAGGATTAATTTCTTTCTTAAAAACCAGTCCACACATGTTGAATAATTGTCTTTTATTTTTTTATTTATCTCAAGTAATGTGAGGCTCCATTGCCCTGTTGTATGATTGAGAAACTTATTTTTTAAAGTCAACTGACCTTTTCAGGAAGAGATTGTGTGTGTGGGTGTGTGTGTGTGTGGATTTTATTATAAGAAATTGGGAATGGGATGAAGAGAACAGAGAACAACAGGTATTGATATCAGAAGTGAATACTGAGATCGGCCTGCCTTCTGAAGAGGTCCTCAGAACAGGTTGGTTGAGAATGGACTAAACCTGACACAATGTTCTGGCCACTAGGTACCTGTGTCAAACAGTGTTAAGTGATTCTCACATCACCTGACTCCAAGAACCTTTTTATCCCCAATTCTCTCTAAGTTTTAAATATTAAAGGAAGAGTCTTAGCATCAAATTTGAAAAAAAAATTTAATCTACAAAGCCCATTTTTCACTTTTCCAAGTCTAATGCTGTTTGCTTTGAAAATTTATTTTTTTTAATTAATTTGCTTTTTCATAGTGTACTTTGTAGTCAGTCCAGCCATCATGTGACCTGGTATGACTTGTAAGAACTTAACTGAATGTTTCTAACTAGGACACTTTATGTCCTGATGTGTTGGTAGCTGACAATACTTTCTGAATGAGAAAATGCAAAATTTCAAATAAGCCATTAGGGACCATTGGCCACCTGATAATTAAACTTGATCTAACATGGACATCAAAACCAATTAGACTTACTAAACAGAAAGAGACAGGTCAGCTCCTCAGAGAGATGAAATTAACTTGGACAGATGGACAGAATGCAAATCATGACAGTTTCTTAATGAAATGGGAAATGAAATGCAATTTAAAGCACTGTGAAAAATCTAGGTAGCTGTTCCCAGTGCCTGAATTACTGAAAAAAAAAAAGTTTGTGGTGAAACAAGATGCATTACTGTATTCCTAGGAACAACCATTCCTCTAGAGTGTTGAGATGCCCATGTCCTCCTGACAGTGAGGTGAAGGACAATTTTTCTTTGATAGTTTATTTGTTTAAGTTTGCTTAGGTAATATAGCCACAGTCTAGGGAACTACAGGACAGGAGAGTTTTTCTTCATTGCTCTAGAGCCTAGAAATACAAGAACAGTGTTGGCAGGTCTTTCTTTTTCCCTCCTCCTTTTATTTTCTGGGTTATTCCACCTTGGTGTCCTCATCTGATTTTTTTTTTTTATCAAATAGTGCCTTTTAATTTAATTTTATATATTTTATATTTTTATAAAATATAAAAGATATTCAGACTTAAATGTCCACAGGGGTTTGAATCCACACCATTCCTTCCACCAGAATTCTGAATATTCACTCTCCCCACTGCAGTCCATCACTGTTCCCCTAAAGTTTTAGACATGGGCTAACCATCTTCTCTACAACTATCTGTCCACATTTATACATGCTCCTTCTTTTTCTGATTCATTCCTCTCTTTCCCTCTAAGCCATTCATGACATCATAACTACCACCATATGTCCCTCTCCTTTTTCTTCTATCTCTTTGGGTGCTGATAGAGCTGGAGTGCAGAGTCCTCTTATCTTCATTCTATTACTTCTCCTCCATTGGGAGTATAGATCAAGATTGTTTGTGGGGAGCAGAAGGTAGGAGTTCTGGCTTCTCTAGCAGCTTCTCCACTGAGCTTGGTGGTTGACAGGTCCATCCATACCCCCAGCCTATTTCTATCTTTCCATGGTGGACCAGAGCTCTGGAGAGGTGAGAATCCAGGACACATTGGTGAGGTCATCCTCCCAGAGAAGTTGGGGTGGAGTCATGGTAGCATCTGGTGTCTGGAAGGTGGCATTAACTAAGTTGAGACAAGATGGTTAATGAACAGGAACCAGAAAGTAGGATCAGAGCAAATGAGCTTATAGATTGTAGGGTAGAAGAAAACTAGGAGAACAATTTTAGGCGTGCTCCTGGGGGTATACAACAACAATAGTTTTGCTTGAGTTTGGTAGCTAGCATGAGGTTGAGTGAGCATCTGATCTTTTCTTTATGTGACCCTGGTAACCTCCACTTTTTGTGGCATACAAGTCAATTGGCTAATAGTTCTTTAAAGTACTGAGAGACTTTTTATTTGTTTGAAATGGCTACCAGTATCATTGCTGAGACTCAGTGTCTATATGACAAATCCACTGCTCCTGGTGACCATATTTTTTCCTTTTCTCCTTTTATTTTATTTTATTTTATTTTATTTTATTTTATAGGACAAAAGGAAATTGAGAGGGCAGGGGGAGATAGATATGGAGAAAGAAAGATACCTGTGATACTGCTTCGTTTCTTATGAAGCTTTCCCCCTGCTGGTTTCTACTGGGGATTTGAAGCCCAGTCCTTACACACAGTACTTTGTGTACTCAACCCCGTGCACCACCGCCTGGCCCCATAAGTGCTGAGGTTTATTTGAGAACATACGGACTCTCAAGGGGGCACACTTTCATCCATAGTAATAGTCAATGTACAACTTATACAGAGATTCAAGAATAAAAATATAAATATCCAGATGTGAATAGGTTGGAATTGAGTTGAGTCCCTTGCCAGTGGGAAGTCTTGATTCACTAGTAGGATGACCAATCATCCCAGTATTCCTTCTTTATTATTGAATATCATATGTCTTGGGAAATTTCTCAAATAAGAATTCTTGCTCATCTGGGCTCTTGGCACTGCTAGGTGTTGGGAATATGACCCAAATAATATGGATGGTAGGGTGAACTTGATCATTGTTGGGGTGTTAAAACTTTTACCAGAAGTATAAATATGATCATGCTAACAGTCCCGTGTATCACTATGGAATCCAGACATTCAGAAACCTGGGAAGCTAGCAGGTCTTTTGTTTTCTAGATGGACGGAACATTCTACACTGGTAGAAGATCTCTCTCACTGATATATATATGTATGTATATATATATATATATATATATATATATATATATATATATATACATATATATATTCCCTTTTGTTGCCCTTTTTATTGTTGTAGTTATTACTGGTGTCATCATTGTTGGATAGGACAGAGAGAAATAGAGAGAGGAGGGGAAGACAGAGAGGGGGAGAGAAAGATAGACACCTGCTGACCTGCTTCACCACTTGTGAAGCGACTCCTTTGCAGGTAGGGAGCTAGGAGCTCAATCCTGGATCCTTATGCTGGTCCTTGTGTTTTGTGCCACCTGCGCTTAACCTGCTGCACTACCGCCGTACTCCCTCACTGATAGATTTTATCATCCATGTAACACCTCTCATTTATGTTTGTTGTATAATATGAGATGAGGGTGGGAAGAAGGAGAGGAGAGGAGAGGAGAGGAGTGGAGTGGAGAGGAGTAGAGTGGAAAGGAGAGGAGAGGAGAGGAGAAGAGGGGAGGGGAGAGGAGAGGAGAGGAGAGGAGAGGAGAGGAGAGGAGAGGAGAGGAGAGGAGAGGAGAGGAGAGGAGAGGAGAGAGATATTAGAAGATTTTGTCATGTCATGTCAGGAAACAAACCTGGATCCTTATCCATATAAGTCCTGTCCCATATCATTGAGACACCTCCCAGGACTTAATTTTAATTAAACAAACAAATAAACAAAAACTTAGTTGAGTGGCTAAGAAATTTCTGATATAAAGGCACAGTGGAATACTACTCAGTTATTAACAATCATAAAGTCACCTTTTTCAACTCATCTTGGATGGAGTTTGACAGAATCATGTTAAGTGAGATAAACTAAAAGGATAAAGATAAATATGGGATGATCTCACTCATGGGCAGAACTTAAGGATCAGGAACAGAAAGAAAGGGGGAACACAATTTAAATCTTGAACCATCTGTGTGCTAGGCACCAAGCCAATGGGGTAGGAGGAGTAGGGGCTTTTATGTCCTGACACATAGCAATGCAAAAGGACCGCAGCTGGGTGTGTTTCACAGACAGATGGAAGTTGTGCCCATGTATCAACACCTGTACTGTAAACCATTAACCTCACAATTAAAAAAAAAAAAGAAGATAATAAAAAAAACAAACAAAAATTCTTCATTTTTACTCAGGGTGTATTACTATTTATTTCTTCATTCATTTAAATCCCAGGACTTATGGCCACCATGCTGCCTCTCCTAAAACAGTGTCATTTTGGGTCAATATCATTGTTGCTGATTTCCCTGTCATCCCCCCAGAGGAGGAAGGACAGAGTTGAAGGTCACACAGTTTGCATTGCTTGCATCACTGAGAGTTCTGGTATGAACACTTCCCTGCTTTTCCATTCCCTGTAGCACACTGGTCCCAAGCTGATCTGTCAGAGATACTATGGCCTCTTTGTTCTCTGTAGCACTCTTCTTCATATCGGCCAGAACTGGGGCATGGGATTTGGACAACTTTCCTTAAGCAGATATGAGATTGCCATAAAGACAGAGGGAAGCTTCTTCTTCCTTCATCCAGCAATCCGAAAGAACACAGACTGCTAAGTTGTATGCTAGGAGAAAAAAAAAATGCAAGTTAAAACAATATAAGTAAATTACATACATGTATAACATATTTATAATCATGGAATATGGAAATGTTTTCAGGTTCATCTAGTTGAATTATTTTCTTCTGCCAAAGAATAGCAGAAGGTTAGAAATGGGAAGTGGGGCTAGGGACCTAGATAATGGTTGAGGCTATAAGGTTCAAGTTTCGATCCCCAGAATCACAGTAAGCCAAAGTTGAGCTGCGATCGAATGTCTCTCGGTATATCTTTATCTCTCTCAATCAGTAAATGAAATCTGAAATAAAGTAATAAATGGGAAGTGACTTGCTTCAGGGATCACAATCACTGATGAATTATATATTTCCATTACCCTGATCTAATATATATATATATATTTTTCTTTTTAAACTTTTTAAAAATATGTACTTATTTATTCCCTTTTGTTGTCCTTGTTTTATTATTGTTGTTGATATTGATGTTATCGTTGTTGGATAGGACAGAGAGAAATGGAGACAGGAGGGGGGAGAGAGGGGAGAGAGACAGAGGGGGGAGAGAAATATGGACACCTGCAGACCTGCTTCACCACCTGTGAAGCGACTGCCCTGCAGGTGGGGAGCCGGGGGCTTGAACCGGGATCCTTACTCTGGTCCTTGCACTTTGTGCTACATGTGCTTAACCTGCTGTGCTGCCTCCCCACTCCCTCTTTTTTTCTTTTTTACCATATGAGAGGAATGCTACAACTTTCCCCTTAGAACATCTTTTCTGGCTTATTTGTCTTTTCAAGTAGCATATTTGTTTTTCTAGATGCTAATTTATTTTGGACACTTTAGGAAAATTGTAAAGTAGATGTAAACAAAAGAGACAAAAGGTGAATCCACTCAGTTGTGATTCCAGTTTGAATGTGTGTGTATGTGTGTGTGTGTTTGCGCACAAATTCTTCTTCCATCTGTATCTGTTATCCCAGCTGAGATGATGTCACTTGGTGTTACACATTGGTAATACTTTACGTTTTAAAACATATATTATGAACATATTGTAGGTCATTAAACAATTTTATAATATCATTTTAATTTACTACATACTCACATTAAGGTATGTTAATGTTTATTTATCTATTCATTTAAAAATTATATTTGTTTATTTATTGGATAGACAGCCAGAAACTAAGAGGAAGAGAGAATGAGACAGAGAGAGATGCCTGCAGCCCTGCTTCACCTAGTAGGAAGCTTTCCTCTTACAGTTGGGGACAGGGGGCTTGAACCCAGCTCCCTGCACATTGTAACATGTGCACCACCACCTGGCCCCCTCTATGTTTATTTACTTATTTTTAATGATTTCCTAAAATACTTTATATGTATTTATTCTCTTTTGTTGCCCTTATTTTATTGTTGCAGTCGTGGTTGGGTAGGACAGAGAGAAATGGAGAGAGGAAGGGAAGACAGAGACGGGGAGAGAAAGACAGACACCTGCAGACCCGCTTTACCACTTGTGAAGTTACTCCTCTGCAGGTGGGGAGTCGGGGCTTGTAACCGATTCCTTACACCTGTCCTTGCACTTAGAGGCCACGTGTGCTTAACCCGATGCACTACCGCCCGACTCCCCCATGTTTATTTTTTAAGTTATTATCTATACAAGCCACTTGAGGTTAAAAAAAAAAACTTGCTAATCAGAAAAGCTTTATATACTCCGTCCTTTTAAAAATGCATTGCATATGGCCACTCAGCAAACTTGTGCCAATTTGTACACCTGTATTACCGTGGAAGTATTTCTGTTTCCCTCTAACCCTTGGCAACATTAGCAGTTAGCTATTTTTTTTTAATTTTTATTTTTTGGTCTTTGACAGTTTTACAGAGAAAAAATAGTCGAACAATGTTCTAATTTGCATTTTTATTATGCTTGTGCTTGTGAAGTTTTAACCTGATTATAGACCTTTTTTAAAAATGTTTCTTTTAAAAAATTTAAATAATCTGTGACAGTTGCTTTTCCTGATTAATTCACTTTTTCTGAGGAAATGTAGCACGAGATTTCATGTCTCCCCAAAGTAGCTGTCCACACACCTCACCCAGGGCCAGAGTGCACTGGACCTCCACCTCTCTCCCCACTTTTCTATCCTTAGGAGCTGCTGAAATCAGTGCCTGTTCACTGACATTTCTCCTAGTATTTTCTATTGCTTTGTTTCTTATATCACACTAGGAGTGAGAGATCATCTGGTTATTTATTTATTCCCTTTTGTTGTCTTTGTTGTTTTATTATTGTAGTTATTATTGATGTTGTTGTTGGATAGGGCAGAGATAAATGCAGAGAGGAGGGGAAGACAGAGATGAAGAGAAATAGACAACTGCAGACCTGCTTCACTGCTGGGGAATGAACTCAGGACCTCACACTTCAGAATCAAATGCTTTATTCATTGCACTACCTCCCAGACCACGTGAAGCTTCTCTCAATTTTGAGGCAGTCTGGCTTAAACCTGGATCAAGCTTACATATCAAAGCAGTGGACTCTCCACAGAAGGTATTTTACCATCACAGTCAGTGTACTCATTCTTTCACAGTAAAAATAAAATAAAATAAAAATATAAAGTCTTTCTCCTCTAAAAATACCTATGTTATATTTGTATACTTTTAAAATGAATTATTTCATAAACAAAAATGCATATTGGTAAGCTTTGGAACTTTCTAAAGTGGGTTAGGATACTTCTACAGAATATGAGTATTTTAATTATCATTACTAATTTAAAATATTTTTATTATACTTATTTATTTATTGGATAGAGAAAGCTAGAAATTGTGAGGGAAGGGGGAGATAGAGAGGGAGAGAGACAGAGAGACACCTGCAGCCCTGCTTCATCACTCATGAAGCTTTCCCCATGCAGGTGGGGACCAGGGGCTCAAACCTGGATCTTTATGCACTGCAACATATATGCCACTGCCTGGCCCCGTAATTTTTTTTTTTTTTTGATAGAGAAATTGAGTGGTCCCGGGAGGTGGTACAGTTGATTAAGCATTAGACTCTCAAGCATGAGGTTCTGAGTTAAATCTCCTGGCAGTACTATGTGCCAGAGTGGTATCTGTCTATTGAGCTCTTTCTATTTCTCCTCTTTTGTCATTACTAAATAAACAAAATCTTTAAACATAGAGACTGAGTGAAAAAGGGGGTGGGTTATAGAGAGTGACCTGCAGTTTTGCTTTAAGGCTTGTGAAGGTTCTCCTCTGCAAGTGAGCAGCAAGGGCTTGTGTCCCATTGCACCTTGGAGGAGAGAAAAGAGATCTGAGCGGAGAGGGAACACAGATCTTTATTCACGTGGACACCTCAGAGTTGGGTGAGAGCACAGCGGTTTGGGCCATGTGGCACTAGCAAATGGCTGCCTCCCTCTACGGACAGCAACCTTTCTCTGTGTCAGGTCACTGAGGTGAAAAGCGGCAAAGAGAGAGAGACGCAGAAGCAGAAGGGATTTTATGGGAGAAATGCTGGAAGTGGCAAGTAGGGACAGGATAGGCTAGGAAACAAGGCACATGTGGATAGGGAATGGGAAGGGGGAGGAGTAAACAAGGCACTCCAGGAAGCTTGGCTATCAGCTCTCTGGGAATTGGTGATGCCCTGAGGGGACAACATGGTGGACGTGACAGCATCTGCACAATTTCCCATTAGGCTTGAGCCTGTGTCCTTGCTCACTGTGAGATATAAACTCTACCAGGTGTGCCATCAGCTGGCTCCACAGAATTCTTTCTTTTTTTTTTTTCTTTAATCTTTATTTACTTGAAAGAAACAACCAGAAATTGAGAGGGAAGGGGTGGGGGTGGGGATCAAGAGGGAAAGAGACAGAGAGACAATGGCAGCCCTGATTTACCACTTGCAAAGCTTTCCCCCTGCAGGTGGGGATGGGGACTGGAACCTGGGGCCTTGGGCATTGTGACATGTGCGCTCAACTGGGTGAGCCACCCCCCGGCCCCCACAGAATTGTTTCTTAAAGACTAAGTACGGCGGGGGAAATAGCATTGTGCTTATAAAAAATGACTTTGGTGCCAGGTTCATTTCTCAGCAACACCATAGGAGAGAGTTGCACACCTCTTTGTTCTCTGTCTCACTGTACTTGCATATCTCGCATTAAAATAAATACACATATGAAAAAAGAGAGAGAAAGCTATATAAGTTTTACTTATGTGACCAATAAAGCCAGCATTTGTTTGGTGGTTTTTATGTCTGTGTTTCCACATTGATCAGAGGACGCTAAGCAAACAGTGCTTACCAAAAAATGTGCCCAGAACTGAACTTCGTATCTCATGCATAGGATAGCAGAAGGAGACGTATTCTGCTTCGCTCAGTCTCACAGAGCCCTTTGCTCCTTCCTGCCCATGGTTTTGCCTTTCTGTGGGGTCTTTCTGTCCACTATCCAGTTAGCTCATAGGGAAGCAGGATAGCATTTGGGAGGTGATTGTGGGTCATGTTGTGAGCAGCTCACACCATTTCTTTCTTTTTTTGCCTCCAGGATTATTGCTTGACTCAATGCCTGCACTATAAATCCACTGCTCCTGGAGGCTGTTATTGTTTTCTTTTGTTGCCCTTGTTGTTGTTGTTGCTGTTATTGCTGTCGTTGTTGGATAGGACAGAGAGAATTCAAGAGAAGAGTGGAAGACAGAGGGGGAGAGAATGCAGCTGTAGACCTGCTTCATCACCTGTGAAGTGACCCTCCCTCCCCGCAGGTGGGGAGCTATGGGGCTGGAACCGGGATCCTCATGCAGGCCTTTGTGCTTGGCACCATGTGCGCCCAACCCTCTGCGCCACAGTTCAGCCCCCTAGCTCACACCATTTCTGTTCCTCTCTGTCTGTAGAGTCAGAAGCAGGGACAGTTTGAAACATTTATATTTCTAGAAAATCCTGCAATGATTCTTTAAAATACTTATTAGCAGATGGTTGTATGGGATTTTTTTTTAAATATATATATTTAAAATTTTTTTTGTTACACTTTTTTTCTTACCTGCCTAATTTGTTGACTCTGTGCCAGTACTTCTTATCATATTTTCTCCTCCCCATATCTTCTCACACCTTACTTCCTATTACGCCTCCCACCACCCTCCCCCCACCCCCCAGCGCATTCAAAGGACACAATATTTGTGTGGCTTCAGAAGGCAGCACAGAGTGTCTTATCACATCTGCCTTCGTTGTCTAGCACCTTGTCCCTCTCAATTTAGACTTTCACTAAATTGCCAAATTGGACTTAAATTGAATCAACCATTTCCTGGGTTTCTCTAACAGCCCGACTGTTGTTTGCGTCACTACCAGTAATGTCCTCAGTAACCTGCACATCGCTGCCACACAGCCACAATCATCTCCCCTCCTGCACACAAATACTCTGAGAGCTCCCCTGGCCTCTCCAATTAAGGAGGCACAGATATGGTCCTTTCCTATGTAAGGAGTCTCACTCTGAGCCTAAGAGCTTTCTTTCTCACTAACTCAGCCTATGGGCTTTGTGTTTGACCAATCGCAAACTTCCATTTTCATACTCCCTGTACTTTTCTACTTAATAAAAAGCTATGCTTCTGTCTTCCTCTATGGAACTTCTTAGATCTTCTCTACACCTGAAATGCCACTGTGTTTCCAATTCTGCTTTTGTAGGTTCACTCTTTACATAGACAGTTGCTTTCCTCTTCTTGAAACCCACCCCCAAATAGGTTTTCTTCTTTCTTTCACAGTAACAGTGATCGCTGACACAATTGAAGAGATTCTCATTGGGGAAAGATTTTATCCTTTTATTCTCTGTGCCCCTGACCATTCCAAGAAGAGGCATCTATTTTGGCATCTTCCTCTGCCTGCTCTTTATGGGCCTTTTATGTGTTTAGAATAAGCCTAAAGACCAAACCAGAGCATCTATTTGGGGAATCCTTGTCTCAGACAAAGCTGATGGAGAGGTAGTTTGCCAGAAATCAAAACACAGCTGAGTCCTCAGGAATAGTACTAAAAATAAAAGCACATGTTCTCATATTTCTTTCTGGGACTTAGGGATCTTAATTCCAAATGAAAAAAGAGAGAGTTAAAACAACTTTTTGAATATGGGATGATCTCACTCATAGACAGAAGTTGAAAAATACTACCATTGAAAAATGACTGAAAAAGTTGAAAAATGATGCCTTTTTGACTTGCCTGGGCAGACAACCACACCAGTGTGTCCTGGAGCCCCACCTCTCCAGATCTCTGCCCCACTAGGTAAAGAGAGAGCCAGGGTGGAGTATGGATCCACTTGCCAACACCCATGTCTAATGGAGAAGCAATTACAGAAGTCAGACCTCCCACTTTCTGCATCCCATAATGAGCCTGGGTCCATACTCCCAGAGGGATAAAGACTAGGAAAGCTTTCAAGGCATCAGGTGGGGGAGTTGGGGCAGGATAGGGAGTGATGGTAGTGGGGTTAGTGTGGAATTGTACCTCTCTCATCCTCTGGTCTTGTCAATATCTCCATTTTACAAATAAAAAAAAATTAAAAAAGGAACAAAAAAAGAAATAGGGAACCTTCCACTGGAGGTGATAGGATATGGCATACTGATGGTGGGAACTATATGAATTGTAATCCTCTTATCCCACAATCTTTTTGATCCTTATTAAATCACCAAAATACATTTTAAAAAGTTGAAAATAAATAAAACACAAAACAGGACTTGGACTGGATTTGGTGTATTGCACCAAAGTAAAGCACTGAGGGGTCAGGCAGGGAGGGTTCAGGTCCTGGTAGAGGAGGACCTAGAGGGGATTGAATTGTTTTGTGGAAAACTGATAAATGTTATGCATGTAAAAACTAGTGTATTTTATTTTTGTTACTGTATTTTATGTTGAGTGTCAACTATTATTGCCCCCAGTAAAAAAAAATAAAATAACTTTTAGATAAGGGCTATCCATAGAAGCCAGAAACAAAAATTTGTGATGTCAAAGGCAGGATGACTACAGATCTCAGGACTAAATTAAATAGCACTGTCCATCTCTAATAAAAAAGGTTTATATTTTACTTATACTTGATATTTCAGTAGATCTAACATAATTTCTCATTTAGATATGGAAAACTCACAATTGCAAAAATTATAGCTTAATGCCTGGGGAAAGAAGGGAAGGAGTACAACTTTTTACAATTCACTCAAATGCAGAATAGGAACAGTTAATAATTGTGGAATATGAATAATCAGATAAGACATTTTTAGTGAAAACTCATAAATTTTATTTTGGGAGCACATTAAAATTCAGTTAAATTTTTAAAATCATAGTATATCTTGAGTCGCTGTTGAATAGTTGCTGTATCTATAGAAATCTATTTTAGAGATATGCAAGTACAAATTATAGAATGTCAGCATGCAATTTGATTTTATGTGCTTTTCTACTAATATAAATAATGAAGCATGCTGAGAGCATTCAGATACATTCAGCTGAGTATAATTAAAATACTGAGGTGTAACATGTTAAAAAAAAAGAAACAGATTAAGTACTAAAATAAAGTAGGTAGAAATACCAGCAATTTAAAGCAATAACTATGTTGTGATTACAGTATTGTGAATAGGCTAAATCTAATATTTTGGTTTAAATGAAATCAGTGATAGCCAGAAAGCTAACAGAAGCAATGTCTTGATATTTCCTGTGAATAATGGAGAGGCTTCATTTCAGGAGTACACTTTTTTTTTTTTCCTTCTGCCATCTCTGGAAATAAGTCTCCATGGTACTTTGAATAAGCATTCTCACCCAAATGGAACGAGCTCTCTGATGAAATTGGCCACTGGGGCCTAAAACAAATAATTAAAATGGGATTTGGGAGTCAGTGTGTGTGTGTGTGTGTGTGTGTCCAACATTCCCCATTGGGTTAGCTGAACCAGGGCAAGTTCGCTTCTGCAGACAATTGAACTTCCTGCTGGTCATTGCTAATTGCACAGTGGTTGTGACTGTCCACTTCAGACTGAATGCAAACTTTCCTTTGGATTTTGTTTCTGAGACTCACCAAAGGACCAACCATCCCTTGGTGTTTGTTGGAACCAGTTTATAACAGGGGTGGTTATATTGTGATAATAAGGACGGTTTTATTAACTTGGTTCTGTCCAGTTACATAGATTACTTATGTTAATCTTTTTTTTTAAATATTTATTTTATTTATTTATTCCCTTTTGTTGCCCTTGTTGTTTTATTGTTGTAGTTATTATTGTTGTTGTCATTGTTGGATAGGACAGAAAGAAATGGAGAGAGGGAGGGGAAGACAGAGAGGAGGAGAGAAAGACAGACACCTGCAGACCTGCTTCACCGCCTGTGAAGCGACTCCCCTGAAGGTGGGGAGCCGGGGTTGGAACCGGGATCCTTATGCCGGTCCTTGTGCTTTGCGCCACCTGTGCTTAGCCCGCTGCACTACAGCCCGACTCCCTACTTATGTTAATCTTTCTGAGTCACAGAGAGTCCCTGACTTTCCATTAACCCACACCGTGCTCTGTAACCCCAACCTTTGGCTTGGTCTTCTCATATTCCCTTGTGATTCATGAAAATTAATGTAAGAGTGGGGTAAAAGGTGGTCATTGGACACCTGTCAAGACAGTGTGCAGGGTGTCTATAGATTGGAAAAATAAAGAGCATAGTATATAGATCAATTCTCCCTTTCAGAGCAGAATCTGCTTCATACTAACTCCAGATTTAGGGCTGCAATTCTAAACTTGGATCCAGAATCTTCATATTGTTAATATGAACTCTATATTGGGTGATAGATTCTGAATCGCCTTTAATGAGCAAACTTGTTATTTTTAAATATATATATATATATATATATATATATATATATATATAATTTTTAATTTATTTTCCCTTTTGTTGTTTGCAAACTTGGGTTTTTTAAATATATATATATATATATATATATATATATATATATTATTTATTTTCCCTTTTGTTGCCCTTCTTTTATTGTTGTTGTAGTTATTATTGTTGTTGTTATTGATACCATCGTTATTAGATAGGACAGGGAGAAATGGAGAGAAGAGAGGAAGACAGGGGGAGAGAAAGACAAACACCTGCATCCCTGCTTCACCACTTGTGAAGATATCCCCGAAGGTGGGGTCCAGGGCCTTGAACCCGAGTCCTTGTGCACTGTAATGTGTGAGCTTACATGCAACACCACCTGGTCCCCTTAGTTTTTTTTTTCTTGTTTTTGTTTTTTTGTTTTTTAAATCATATCCTTCAGTAAATTCCTGTGAAGGGAAAAATTGGTGATAGAGGACAGACTCCCTTTGTCCTTTATTTGCCCCTTATTCAAAATGTACAAATGTCCCCCTCTTAGTCTGAAAGCAACTACTGAACTTCTCTGTGGACTGGTGTTCAACAACCACTGTGTTAAAGTTATATGACAGTATCTTTTCTTTCTGGAGCCTCCATTCCAAGTGATTCATACACAGAATAAAGAATGACCCCAAATGCCAGGCTAGCATCGCAGGTGGGAAAAATGATTCAGGAACCAAGCTCGTGGTGGTAGCAATGCAAATATTTATTCATGTGGGAGCCCCAGAGTCAGACTTGAGTACAGATGTGGGAGCCCCAGAGTCAGGCTTGAGTGCAGCGGGTTAAACCATGTGGAGCCAATACCGCAATGGCCAGCATCAGCTTGCTGGTCTGCATGCCTGACCTCCTCTAGGTCTCGATGTGGAAGAGAGAGAAACCAGAACCAGAAGTGGCTTTAATAGGATAAAACCGGAAGTGGCAAGTCGGAAATGGAAATGGCTAGGAAAGGGGGTGGAGAAAGGAAACAGGCATGCTGGGAAGGTAGAACTTCCTTAGCAACTGTTGTATGGTTAAGTGAATGTGGTGGTAGGTTAGTGGATTAAGTGCAAGTGGTGAAGCTCAAGGATCTGTGTAAGGATCAGGATTTGAGCCCCCAGCTCCAATCTGCAGGGTAGTCACTTCAAAGTCGGTGAATATATATATATATATATATATATATATATATATAGAGAGAGAGAGAGAGAGAGAGAGAGAAATAGGGAGACCACAGAATTTCTCTTAAGGATTGACATTATCCCTTCTGGTAGCTGAACCCTAGTTCTCTGTCTGCTGGAAAACAGAAATAGATAACAAACAAAGTTGTTGTGACAGCTCTACAAGATGAATATTAAATACCTAGCACTACTAGTCAAGCTTCTTATAAGTAATAGTTGCTGTTTTGTTCTTGTGATTTGGCATTAGAATTCCCTCATGATCATGAAATGTCAGCTACTGTCTTGTAGAAGTTTTGATCTTCCATGATCTACTGTTTTTAGATCTAGAGTTTTTAGAGATCGTTTATTTGTAGTACATGATTTACTAATGGCTTACGAAATGATGAGTTTTCAGGGATATAGTTTCACACTCACCCAAGCCATTTTCGCTACCCACCACCAAAGTATGACTCCTCCACCCCATACATTTTGCTTCATTACCTATTTATATTTAAATTTTAACCCAAAGCCTTCTCTTAATAAAATTTTAAAGCTTTGACTACCTAGGAATCTTGAAATGTCATATGAATACTTTTTACTCAGAGCTTCCCAAACATATGGACAAAAGAACACTTTTGAGTGTGTGTACAACACCTATTAACAGAGAGCATATGGAATGCTAAATGAAATGATACATCACATAGAAGCTACTATCACTTGCATGGAATAGGCATCTAGTAATTAATGGGTGGATCTGTGCATGCCAGACTCCTTTCTCATCTCTACTCTGGGTTACATGGGTAGAGCACCTTCCAACACTCAGCCTCTCAAAGCTAGCCTAAGTAGTCTTCTTTCAAAATCAGGTGCCATATATTCACTTTCAGTGTTTTCTTTCTCTGAATTATTTATTTGTTATTCGAGACGGAGAGAAATTGAGAAGGGAGGGAGAGAGACAGAGAGACACCTGGAGCCATACTTCACCACATGTGAAACTGGGAGAAATACTCCACAGTTCATTTGTACCTGTTTTCACTGTCTTTCTGTGTGTCTTTATTTAATCTTGTTCGCCTGTAAGCACTGTAGTTTCTTCTTAACACCAAGGGAATTATTTCCGCAAATTGTGCTTAAGACCCCTCACATCAGCAGAAGAACAAAACAGCGAGTGAAATTACCCAATTTCTGCAGAACTCATAAACATCCCGAATGTAGGTCACACTCATTGCCTGATGTGCTGTGCACGTCATGTGCCAACAAAGCAGCTGCCAGGACTAGCCAAGCTCCCTGAAAGTTGCACAGACCCCCAAAAGAGCAGCCATTTGGAAACACATTTTCATTGACGATTTGAGGAAGTTGGGCATTCACTTAAAAAAAAGCCATAATTCTATACAAAATGAGCAATTTATGCACATTATAATCAAATTTATTTTTATATCCAGCTACTCCTACATGTGGCATAATTCAGTCTGGGAAATCATGCTAATTAGCTAGAAATCCATTGCACTGTAAGTCTTATGGCAGATGCAAATGTTGTTTCAAGTGTTCTCACCTCCATATTGACTGCGCTTTTGTTAGGATGTTTTCTCAAAGAGGACAGTTTCTAGGTGAACAGGCTCTGAAGAACATCTGAGGGGAAAATGCTGTCACAAACAGTATTGATATCATTTTCCTTCATGTATATTTTTAGTCTAAATAATTTTCTTAAAACAAGAAGGGCAAAATCCCACGTCCAGCAGAGAAACAATTTCAGAAGCCGGAACTCCCACATTCTTCACCCCCCAAAATAATTTTGGCCCACACTCCCAGAGGTCTCTGAAACCCAATTCAATCAGGACCCAGAGAAAGAAGAGGAAATAAGGGAAAACATTCAGAAGCAGTAATAAGTGTTGGTGTTAATTAGAAGGTAGGGCCATAGGAAAAAAAAATGGGCAAAACGATGGATAGATAGATAGATAGATAGATAGATACATACATACATACATACATACATACATACATACATACAAAGATGATAGATAGAAGGATCAAGGGAAGGGGAGATAGCATGATGGTTATGCAAAAAGACTCTCCTACCTGAGGCTTGGGAGTCCTAGGTTCAGTCCCTTGCCACTCTATAAACCAGAGTTGAGCTGGGTTTTTTGTTTGTTTGTTTGTTAGTTTGTTTTTTAAGGAGTGGGGATTAGAGGTGCATAGATAGAGAGTTAGACAGACACATAAATAGATAGATAGATAGATAGATAGATCGATAGATAAGTAAATAAATAAATGATAGTCAATCCATATTTGTGACCTTGATAGAACCACTGCAGGGTTTCCAGTGGTGGCAATGGGGACAGACTGTGGGGCTGGAAACTTTGTGGGAGTTGTGCCACTGTTATCATATACTTTTGTGAACCAATATTAAATTATTAATAAAAAGAGGGGGAAAAAACTAGAAGGCCAACTCCACAACTTCACTTGTCCAAATTTTGACTAAATACAGTGAATTTTTCAAGTCAAAAAAAAAAAAGAAGAGCATAGCTGTGTTAAATTGTAATGACCTGTGAGATAAAGAGTTTTACTGATGTAAAAAATCCAAGCATGGCAGATAGTTGAGGCTACTGAATCCCACAGGAGGAGTGGCAAGTCTGAGCAGCAGAGCCAAAATTCTCCATAATGACCTTGGGTCCATACTCCTAAAGGGTAAAGAATAGGAAAGCTATCAGGGGATGAGATGGGATATGGAGTTCTGGTAGTGGTAACTGTACCCCTTTTATCCTATGGTCTTGTCAGTGTTTCCATTTTATAAATAAATAAATTTAAACAATCCTGCCTGTAGCACATCCTGATGGAGTCATCAGGCTTCTAGGTACTGGGCTTCCTGCAGTGTAACTAGCAATAACAGAAGTCACTGTTTATTTCACACAGAGTCACTATGGATTTGAACGAAGATTTACATGTGATTTTTAACAAGAAACCAAAAAATTGCAGTGAGACTTTCTCTTAGATTATTGAAAATATTTTAGCTCCATTGAAAAGTAAATTTTAGTTCTACTCACGTAATCTCTAGTAAGAACACAATACACTGTACATTTGACATATTTGAAGATAAGTGATCAATAACAGGGTCTAATTGAGGAACTGTGCATTTTTAAGTGTATTTATAAAACAAAAAATATTGACAAGACCATAGAATAAGAGGGGTACAATTCCACACAATTCCCACCACCAGAATTCTGTATCCTACCCCCTCTCTTGACATATTTTCTGTTCTTTGTTCCTCTGGTAGCATGGATCCAGGGTCATTATGGGGGTGCAGAAGGTGGAAGGTCTGACTTCTGTAATTGCTTCTCTGTTGAACATGGATGTTGGTAAGTCAATCTATACTCCCAGCCTGTTTCTGTCTTCCCCTAATGGGGCAGGGCTCTGGAGAGGTGGGGATCCAGGGTACACTGGTGAGGTCCTCTCTCAGGGAAGTCAGAAAGCAGAACAAATTGTTTAATAATGAGGAACCTAAAGGCAAGAATAGAGCAGATGAGACTTGGGGTCTCCATTTTGGAAAGAGCTAGTAGATCAATTTTTGGTATATTCCAAGGGGCCCAAAAATTTACTAATATTTGCTTGAGCCTGACAACTAATATGCAGGTGGACCAAAGGTATTGTCTGGGAAGATGGTGCTAGAGTTGGAAACAAGACTAGAAAGCTGGATCAGGGCAGACAGTAGCTCCCAAATATGGGAAACATATATAATTAACTGTAAATCCCAATGGTTTGATTTGGGGCCCATATCCAGTGCAGGAGCCTGTGTAGCCTCTGCATCCCTGTAGGTCTGAGCTCAAATTTTGTATTCATAATTTCGTAGTAGGTATCATTTTACGGTTTTTTTTTTTAGGTCTTTCTATTTGCTTGATGTTTGGGGTCACTGCAAACTATTGGACACTTTTGCTTGAAGTTGTATGTTTTCCTCTAACTTACGGGTACATGTGCACAAGTGTTCTATTTCACGGGCCCTGATCTATACCTAGGTTCTGTGGCTTTGTTTGAAGGTGAACCACCCGATGTAGAATTGAGGGGTCCCATCAGCTAGGAATGGTCTCAGCAGGGTGCTGGAGCTGAAGGGTTGACATTCCACGCCTGGTGTCTCTGGACACAGTCTGATGTGAAACGTGTCGAGCTGATACTGGTTGCACTGATTTGGCTGAGCTCAGCAGATAGAGTATCAAATGGTCTGGATCCAGTGAGACATGCAGGAAGGCAAGCCATGCCCTGGAGTTCCCAGGACTGGAAGAAATATAGGTTTTTATAGAGTATGGGGTTATCCCATGTGTTAAAAATTTTCCAATCAAGTGAACATATACATTCTCTCCTCCTCTGGCCTGGAAGCCATAGTACCAATGTTCCAGCAGTGGCCACATATTCCACAATGAGAGCCCTGGTAACTGACTAAGCTGCTATCTAGCAGAAACTATAAACCAGAATTATTTTTATTTCTTAATTATGTACATATTCTTGATAGAGACAAAGAAGTTGAATGCTGGGATAGCCTGAGGGTGCTTCTTCCCGAGCTAGTGCTATCTGGGTTGGAGAGAACTCAACTGGAGCCGATCTAGGCTGCTGCGTGGGAGAGGGATCAGGAACTCGTGCCACACTAACTTCACAGGAGATACACTCTGGAACCCTCGGAGCCAGAAAGCAATTTCCAAGTGTCTTTAATCAGAAGAGCAGCTGTTTTTATACTCTCCAAGTAGGGTGGAAACAGGATGTGACATAGAGAGGGTGGAGCGAAAAGTGACTGGTGGAAGATCAGGGTGTGACAAGGAGAGGGGGCGGAGCAGGTGAGAATTCTACCACTGAACCACCAATGCCCTGGAGGGAAGGTGGTGCTTTATGTAAATGTAAAAGTGATTTATGTAAATAGACCGCAGCTTTGAATGGGATCAAATTAATCTCATACAGACATACTGGTGTTTAAGCCGGGGGGAGCTGGCATACTATCCAACAGTTGAGAGAGATGGGGGAAGATGAGAGGGCTAAAGAAAGAATGATATTCATAACACTTGCTTTACCATTCAAAGCTTCCTCCTTGCAGGTGGGTACCAAGGACTTGAACCTGAGTTCTTGAGTGTGACAGCATGCATGCTGTACCAGGGGCACCAGAGCCTAGCCCCTAAATCAGAGACATAGATTTACTTTTTACCTTCCCATGCACTGCAGAAAATCCCACTAGTACTACTGTATTCTAAAAGTCTTTTCTCTTTTTCATATCTAGTATCCACTACCTTATACTTTCTCAAGTTACAGTCATATTTCTTCATGAAAAATATTTACCTTAACCTCCCACCTGGCATCTAACACCCCAGGCATTTCCCACTTACTGCCACTCCCTTTAAACCCATCATCAGTCTTGCAAAAACACAATGTTATTCTGAATGACTGTTTTCAAAGTTGAAAACAGAAAGATTCCAAAGGTTCTCCAGATGGAGTTGTCCTTATTTGTTTCTGTAGCTCTGCCTCTTTGGGTCACATGCTCTAGGGATACTAGAGCAAGTGGGTTTCCAAAATGCCTGACTTTCACCTCTGCTTAAGGCTTTTTCAAAACTTATTTCTCATTAGGATGATGTCAACTATCTCTTACCAACAAAAACTGTCTATTAAATTTCCAACAAAAGTATTTATTACTTGTGTAGTGTGTCTTCTTTCTACTGGTGCATGGTCGACTGTGCTTTTTATTAGTCTCAGTATGACTTCTTATATTCTCTTATCACAGGCCATACTTCCATGCATACTGGTTCAATCTCTTAAGGAACTGGGAGACACCAGGGGAAATTGTGACTTGCTTATCATCCCTTTTTTCTAGATTTTGCCATGTGTAAGTATTTATTTCCTTGAACAAAATTCATTTTTTTCACTTGAATGGATAAAGGATATGATCACAATTAAATAACACATGTAAATCCTTTTCAGAGTGTTCCTTCAGCCTAAACATAAAGTCTAACGATGTCAATGAGAACTTTAAAGATACCTTTAATAACACAGGTTATTTTGCAATTTTTAAAGCTGATCTGTGCAAGGAAAATAATTATGAAATTAAGGCTTCAATATTACATATGCATTACTAAATGGGACTCTGAGGCCAACTCTATAGAAGTAACATGCTGAGAGAGAGAAAGATGAAAGAGCCTTTACCATCTTCCTTTCACTATAGATTGTTCACTATCTTCAAAATGAGCAAACAAACAAAATCACCACTTATAATAGATTTCATGGAATTGAAGCTTCTAAGGGTGATCAGTCAATTGCAGGATTTAAATAATAAAGCAATAACTGAGTCTTAAAGTATTAGAAGTGTCCTTCTGATCTAATTGAGGCCTGTATAGTAAGACATTATTCTTTTCCATCTTCATAATCTTTGACCTTTGAGAATATATGCAATCTGAACATCACAAAGAACTCCTCCTGCAGGAGTTAATTAAGCCTTGCAAAGCCCACTAGAGATAATTATTGGCTGGCCTCTTTTCTTGGTTTCAATGTTGAGTTCTGAAAGCTTGCACATTCTTGCTGTCAGATACTCAGGGCAAATCCTGGCTTGGCAGAAAGGAAAGCAATGAGAACACCGTTGCCTGGGTAATTCACACTTTGTTGGCTAAGGCAGGCAAACTCTGGGTGACAACTTTTGTTTTTCTTAGTTCAATCAAGAAGAATTATGGTTGACTATAACTGGTGGCCCATGAGAATTGGCCTTCCTTAGGAAAGGAAGCTGGAAATAGAAAGAGGTTTAACATGTAGGGTGTAAGTTTTTAACAACTGCCCTTTCCTTTTGGCCAGTTTTTCTGGTGGACTGAGATGTGATTTTCACGTTTCATTACAGACAAGAAAGAGTTTCTTGCTTAGAAATCAAGCGGAACTGGAATCCACTGGGGCCGATTCCTCTTTATACTTGAGCCTAAGAGTTGACCATTTTTCTTTGTTTCACTACTATAATAAAGGGCCACTCAAGATGGGAATATATGATGAATAGATCTTGCAATTTTCCTTACTGGAGAAAAGACTGGGAGAGGCCTATTTCAAGCACATCATAGATTGGAACTGAAGAGAACTCACCAAAGTCACTCATGTCTTCAAAGATGGTCATTCTCAAGAGCTGAGTCTGATGTGGCAAGAAGGGTAGGAGAATGAGGATATTTCTGTGATACATATGAGAGAGAGGAAAAAAAAAACTGACTCAGAAAGGAACTTTTGGCAGAAGACAGTTCTGCTAATAATCTAATAGTGTTGGTTATGTCCCTGTATGTGAAATCTCACTACTAGCCATCTTCACTTGCTTTGTCCACAGAGCAACTACATCTATACTGCACTCTGATTCTGAGCTAGCTGTAGAGAGGAACTTGAAAACAAGAATATCCTCTATTCTGTACAGGCTGCAGTGATTCTACGTATGCAATAGTCTAGGAAGGACAGAGTCAACATGTTACTCATGTGGCTGGTCATTTGTTTGACAACTGTTTACTGAGGATATTCTAATATAGAAATGTGGGCACAAATACAAATAAAACAACTAACTTCCACATGTTCATTCAGCTTAGAAAGGCAAAAACTAGTAAAATATACTGCAAAAGCACAGGGAATTAGGTGACCTGGGGAGAGAGATTTCTTAGGATAGGAAGCCATAAATAGAAAGCCATTTAACACGTAGAAGATAAGCTTGTAACCTCTGCCCTTTTCTTTTACCCAGTTGGGCTGTGGGACATGTACAATGGGATTGAGAAGGGATGCTACAATATTCCATTGTGATTCTTTTCTTTTAAATATATATTTATTCTCTTTTGTTGCCCTTGTTATTATTGTTATAGTTATTATTGTTGTTCATGTCATCGTTGTTGGATAGGACAGAGAGGAGGGAAAGACAGAGAAGGGGAGAGAAAGATAGCCACCTACAGACATGCTTCACTGCTTGTGAAGCAACTCCCCTGCAGGTGGGGAGTCAGGGGCTCAAACCAGGAGCCATAAGCAGGTCCTTGTGCTTTGTGCCACCTGTGCTTAACCCTTTGCACTACTGTCTGACTCCCTATTCCATTGTTATTGTTATTAAGTTCTACATAAAAAATGGAAGTCATTAGTTTGCAGCTATCCTAATATACCTATACTTCCCCCGCACACAAATTAGTACATGAAATCGTTTTATCCTTTCTTTTGATAAATTTTTATTACTCAGGCATTTATTTCTTCAAGTATTAACTTTTTATTTTTCATCACACATTTTGCATGAGTAAGGAACATGGATGAGCATGTTGGTGGAAATAATACTTTTCCATTTGGCTGTGAAAGTGTTGACACGTTATCAAAGCCCCTTATTCACTTTTTGGAAAGTGAACAAAAACATTTTTAGAGAGGTGAAGATAAAAAAAAAATAAAGCTCTTGGTGCAGTATTTGGTGTCTGAAATTTACACATACATTTGAGAGCTACTATCAAAGATACTCTAATCTATTTGGGGGCACCAAGCAATGGGATGGAATGGCTGAGCTGGAGACTATCAGAGCTCAGCTCATTATTAGGCATGATCACTGTAGTGTTATCACAAAGGGCTTAGCCCCTGTCAAAAAATGAGAAAAGAAAAAACACCACTAGGTTTCTGTGTCTACTGATATAGGCAACACACACACACACACACACACACACTGTGTTAGAAAGAGGTATTTTCATCTTGATCACTTACTTATTTTTTAGCTTGTTTGGATTCACATATTTTCAGATTAGTCCAGCTGAAGTTCACAACCCTTTTATCCCCATCAAATAGTTGCTGTCTTTGGGCCTCTGAAAGAGTATATCTTGAGTTTTTAAAATATTAGATAATTGTTGTAACTGTCATTATTATTAATATTGTTTTGTCTACCAGACCTTCTTTATTATTAAAGATAGATGAGTAGAAAGAGTCAGCGAGCAAGACTAACATTGCAAAACTGCTCCTGAAGCCTTCCAGTGGAGGCACCCTCTTGGGATGGCAGGGGGCTTGAACTTGAGTCCTCCTCATACATGGTACACAGTGCACTAAAACTGGGTTGCCATTTCCTAGCCCCTGGATCACACTTTAAACAGTAAATATGCTCCTGCACAAAGATCTGAGTATGTAAACAAAAATCAACTGTGAACAGATACTAGAGAGAGATGAACCCTGTCCCAGGCTTCTTTAAAGTTCAACACACACACACACACACACACACACACACACACACACACACACACACACACACAGCTCATTGTATGTCATTTCTATTTTTATTCTCCTTTCTCCTCTCTTTCAGTTTTCTTTTAACTGTCTGTCTCCCTCTTCTTTAGCAAAAGTACATTTCTCTTGAAAGTCTATGGTAATTCCCAAATCTGAAGTATTTGCACCGGATTATAGTATTTTACTTCCAGTACACCTTAAACCAAGTTTAGGAAGTAAACATTAATCCATGAAACAAGTACATGAATCAGAATCATGTGCATATCAGAACTGTCCTTACATTTCCAGTAGAGGCTTCCTCTGAGTTCTCTGACTGGGAAGTTTCTCCAGTTAACAGAATGTTGGTTCCTTTGCCAGAGATGTGGTTGAGCAGATAGAGCATAGGCATTGCATGCATGAGGCTCCAGGTGGGATTCCCAGCATTGCATTCACTGGAATGGTGCTCTGGTCTCTCTCTCTCTCTCTCTGTCTCATAAAATGAATAAATAATCTTTAAAATATAAAAAATATGAATTTATTTTTAGTAATTCCTATGTATCATTTGAAGAAGACATCTGTGGTATGTGACAAGGGGTCCCTGCATATCCAATTTCAAATGCCATCCTAGTAAACACTTATGCATTTCAGATGAAAAAGAAAATATATTCTAGGCCATTCTATTCCAATCTTTTATTCTTGTTATCAGAAGGATTGGAAATAAAATGCTTCATATCCAGTATTACTACACAAGTCACTTTGCTCTTGCCTTCACAGGCAGAACACTTGCCCAGTCTTCCACTCAGAAAATGATTCAATGTGACTGGTACTCACCACAATTGTACATTATCATAAAACTGTTATTCAAATTCCCTGAACAAAGGTCCCTAATCTTCAACAAATGGCTGACATTTAACTGCCATTTTGACATCTTGTGGAATTAATCAAGATTTCATAGGTGTCTGAAGATGTGTAGGTAGAATAATTTTTTTTAAGTTTTCCTTTTAGTCAGGGAAGTAAATTGCTGATTCCTCACTTTTAACTTCTAAGAAAATTTGCAAACTGAACAGTCAGTGTGTGCCTTAAAGTCTAAAGACTTATCTTGGAATATAAAATAGTTGCACAAAGAAAAAAGTAATTACTTCGTGCAGATAACTCCATTGGATAATCCTAGGTGGTTGATCTGGAGTAATGCTAAGATAGAAGAATTGGGCTCTTGTTAGGGAAATTATAAAATGAATTAAAGAAGGAATAATAAGAAAGGCTATTTTAGAGTTTAAAAATAATGAGTTTGATCTGAACATAAAGTTTTGGATGTTAGAACTTGAGTCCTTGAGGTATGGATCAAGTCAATTAAAATGTGCATATAATGGAATGGAGTCTGGCAAATATGAAGGAGTCAGATAGATTTCTCATTTGGAACAGGCAGCAAAGTGACTTTGGCTTCTCAGGACAAGGACACCTTTTTTTCCCCTCTTGTTCTCACAAATTGTTGTTTCTGGATACCTAGAACATTCTTTCTTCTAATTATGACCTTTCTTGCAGTTGGCTATCTGTTTAAGTGATAAGGAATTCATGCCTTACCCTTTCTTTCTCCAGCTGTGGTTAGAACACACAGAATTGACCCCAACATATTCCATATTTCCCTTTCTCTCCTTTTTTGCTCAAATAAGATCATGAGGATCTTATTTAAAATGAATGGCATCCTATCAAATATTTGGTTTGATTGCTCAAAGGGGCTATGCTTCTCATGCACTCTGGCATAAACTCAGCTCTTAGTACTATGCTGGCTGCCTCACAGAGACAGAATAAATGTTGTTTAGGGCTGGGGGTGTCACATACCTCTTTGAGTGTGCATGTTACTATGTCCAAGGACCTAGTTCCAAGTCCCCAGTTCCCACCTGCAGGGGGGAAGGTTAACTAGTGATGAAGCAGTGCTGCAGATGTCTCTCTTCCTCTTTATCTATCCTGCCTTACTCAACTTCTTTCTCTCCTGTCAAATAAATTAAAAAATATATTTTAAAAATGTGGTCTTTGATCTATTGAAGGGAATTCAAAATGAACAAGTATGAAGCACACATACTATTTTTGAAGAGTGTGTACTGCAAGGCCAAGTTCATACTGTAATACTGTTCATATTTTAGACATTATAATATAATGTCTAAAATAAATATAATGTTCATCTTTATATATAAATATAATGTTCATCTTTTAGACATTACAGAGAAAACAAATGAAAACATAAGACAGTAGTTATAGAATCCAGGCTTTGAGGTTAAACAAAAGGAACACCAGGTAGAATTATTTCAAATCTTCCCTTCACCTACTGATGCAGTGATCTAGATGGAAGAAATATCCCCAAGCTGCTTATTTGATGTAAGAAGAAAGCCCATTGGTGTATCTTTACTTTAGAAGAAGCCTGTGCAGCAGACACCATCCTTGGAGAGAATATCTGAGAACATGCTCTTGGGTGAGAGAGTCTGTTATTTGTCTTTAACTTTTTCCCACTTTACTGGGAAGGAGGCAGTTGTTTACAGTATACTTGTTGATACCTAGGTGTAACCTTTCATCTTCACAGGATAGATGTCTGCAGAATACTCTCTTTCGTAACCTGTGTGCTTCCCCACTAGGGCTCAGGCATCCTTCCATCCCATTCCTCTCCCTCCTTTCCCTGGGCCCTTTACTTTGGCGAAACACGCCACAGCCTGTCCACATTTTTTCCTTGTGTTTTTCCTTACTTCCTTGCTTCTTAATTTTTGCCTGTGAGAGAGACCATCTGCTATTTGTCCTTCTATCTATGGCTTATCCCTATGCATATAGCTAGATTTCAAATTTGTACATAGAAGTAATAACTTTTCCTAAGTAGCAACACAATTGGGGTAAAATGTCCTCCAGGTCATTCTTCTAATGGCATTGCCTGGATTTACTCAGATAGGGCCTGGGTGGTAGCGCAGCCTGGTAAGCACACATGGTGTGAAGTTCAAGGACTGGCATACAGATCTGGGTTCCGGCCCCTGGCTCCCCATCTGCAGGGAGGTTGTTTAACAAGAGGGGAAGCAGGTCTGCAGGTGTTTATCTTTCTCTCCCCCTCTCTGTCTTCCCCTTCTCTCTCAATTTCTCTCTCTGTCCTATCCAAAAACAACAAGAAAAAAAAAGTGCAACAACAACAACAAAAAATGGAAAAATGCCCTCCAGGTCAGTGGATTCATAGTACAGATACTGAGCCCCAGTGATAACCCTGGAAGCAAAATAAAATAAAATAAAATAAAAAGTCGTCAGATGAGAATGACAGTTTCTTTGATAGTTAGGCTACTTCTTCATTTGCTGTACTAAGAAACACAGTTGTTTTTTTGGCCAGTGAGATGGTTCAGTGGTTGAATGCATGCCTTGAATATGTGAGGTCCTGTGTTTGGGGGAAGAATGATCCTTTGTTTTATTAAAAAAATATAATAATGTTTAATCCATTCTGGTTTAGATCTAATTTGTAAAAGTGATTATTATTTTTTCCTTAAAACTTATTCCTTTATTAATCAGTTTGAACTTCACTTAGGTTCCTCTGTCTTAAGCTGTCAGTCTCACACTCTATGAATGACTGTTTTATAAATTGAAATAAGTGAATGGGCTTGTGGGGGAGGAAAAAATTCTCTTTTTCCCTCCTCGTTAATTTTACTGATGCAATAATTAAACCAGCATCAGACAGATTAGGAGGAGAAAAATAAATTTAATTTCATACTTATGGAAGCTCCAAAGAAATGAGACTCGAGAGCAGGTGGGACAGTTCAGGTAATAGTGATAGTTTAACCTCTTGCTTTTCAGTCTGAATGCCTGCAAACTTGCAAACTCTCCTATTGGGAGTCGGGCAGTAGTGCAGTGGGTTCAGCACAAGTGGTGCAAAATGCAAGGACCAGCTTAAGGATCCTTGTTTGAGTCCCTGGCTCCCCACCTGCAGGGGAGTCACTTCACAAGAGTTGAAACAGGTCTGTAGGCGTCTATCTTTCTCTCTCCTTCTCTGTCTTCCCCTTCTCTCTCCATTTCTCTCGGTCTTATGCAACAATGAGAACAATAATAACTACAACAATAAAACAACAAGGGCAACTAAAGGGATGTAAATAAATAAATAAATAAATAAATATTAAAAAGAAAACTCTCCTCCCCACACCTATTGGGCATCTAATCTTTGACACAGGGGCTCAGACTATTAAATGGGGAAAGCAGAGTCTCTTCAAAAAATGGTGTTGGAAACAATGGGTTGAAACATGCAGAAGAATGAAACTGAATCACTGTATTTCAACAAATACAAAAGTAAATTCCAAGTGGATCAAGGACTTGGATGTTAGACCACAAACTATCAGATACTTAGAAGAAAATATTGGCAGAACTCTTTTTCACATAAATTTTAAAGACATCTTCAATGAAACGAATCCAATTACAAAGAAGACTAAGGCAAGTATAAACCTATGCGGCTACATCAAATTAGAAAGCTTCTTCACAGCAAAAGAAACCACTACCCAAACCAAGAGACCCCTCACAGAGTGGGAGAAGGTCTTTACATGCCATACATCAGACAAGAGTTTAATAACCAACATATATAAAGAGCTTGCCAGACTCAACAACAAGACAACAAATAACCCCATCCAAAAATGGGGGGAGGACTTAGACAGAATATTCACCACAGAAGAGATCCAAAAGGCCGAAAAACACATGAAAAAATGCTCCATGTCTCTGATTATCAGAGAAATGTAAATAAAGGCAACAAGGAGATACCACTTCACTCCTGTGAGAATGTCATACATCAGAAAAGGTAACAGCAACAAATGCTGGAGATGGTGTGGGGTCAAAGGAACCCTCCTACACTGCTGGTGGGAATGTCAGTTGGTCCAACCTCTGTGGAGAACAGTTTGGAGAACTCTCAGAAGGCTAGAAAAGGACCTACCCTATGATCCTGCAGTTCCTCTCCTGGGGATATATCCTAAGGATCCCAACACAACCATCCAAAAAGATCTGTGTACACATATGTTCTTGGTAGAACAATTTGTAATAGCCAAAACTTGGAAGCAACCCAGGTGTCCAACAACAGATGAGTGACTGAGCAAGTTGTGGTATATATACACAATGGAATACTATTCAGCTGTAAAAAATGGTGACTTCACCATTTTCAGCCGATCTTGGATGGACCTTGAAAAAAAATCATGTTGAGTGAAGTAATTCAGAAACAGAAGGATGAATATGGGATGATCTCACTCTCAGGCAGAAGTTGAAAAACAAGATCAGAAAAGAAAACACAAGTAGAACCTGAAATGGAATTGGTGTATTGCCCCAAAATAAAAGACTCTGGGGTGGGTGGGTGCGTGGGGAGAATACAGGTCCAAGAAGGATTCAGAGGACCTAGTGGGGGTTGCATTGCTATATGGGAAACTGGGGAATGTTATGCATGTGCAAACTATTGTACTTACTATTGAATGTAAAACATTAATTCCCCAATAAAAAAAAAGAAGAAGAAAAGAAAAAAATCTCTCCTATTTGCCTAGTTGTGCTTTCAATGCTCCCCTGACTTTTTTTTACAGCGCTGTGTTGAACAGTCACAGTGAGGATGGACATCCCTGTCTGGTTCTTGATTTTAGGGGACGTACATTTTGTGTTTCACCACTGAGCAAGATATTACAGGTGGGTTTATTATATATGGCCTTCATTATGTTGAAAAAGGTTAAGTTTTAGTCTCAACTTCTGAAGGGTCTTTACCAGAAATGTGTGTCAAAACTAGTCAAATTCTTCCTCATTATCTTTCGCTGTAGCCATGTGATTTTGGATCTTTCTTTTTATTGATGTGCTACTACATGTATTGCTTTGTATATGTTAATCATCCCTGCATCCCTGGGATGAATTCCACTGAGTCCTGGTGGATAAATTTCTCTATATGTCGCTGAATTATTTTGTTAGCAGTCATTGTCCACCAGAGATGTAAGTCTATTACTTTTCTCTTTTTAAATGGTCTTTTCTTGCTTTGGAATTCAGAGAGATTTTTTTCACCTCAAGAAATGTGTTTGGGAATGTTCTCCTGACTTCAGCTTTATGGAAGAATTTAAGAAGGATAAGTTGGTGTGACTCTAGTAGTGTGTCCATATCATCTATGTTGTCTAATGTTTTAATAAGCTTGTAATATTCTCTTATGACATTTGTATCTTATCTTTTTCTTATCTTGAAATTATTATATAAAATCTCTAGTAAATAATTCTTGAGATGTGGTAAAAGGATATTATCTGAAATGATAACTCTGTCCCAATCTTATCATCTGGGCTCCTGCCATTCAGAGTCAGGCATATTCATTTATCCTTGGCACTAAATATTTTTCCCATTCTCTGGTCCAAGAAAATAAGTCTTGGGCTGGGGAGACAGCATGATGGTTATGCAAAAAGACTTTCAAGCCTGAAGCCCCCAAAGTCCCAGGTTCTGTCCCCAGCACCACCATAAGCCAGAGCTGAACTGTGCTCTGGTAGCTTTCTCTGTGTATTTTTCTCTCTGTATCCCTCTTTCACTAAAAATAAATAAAATATTTTTTAAACAGAAAATAAGCCTTACAACTTTTGAAACAGAAGATGACAATTTCCTGTTAGATTTCTTTGGTGGGTTCAGAGTAATTTTGTAAGTGAGACTGAGAAAATACAAATATTCCTAGTCTTTCCAAATGACACCAAATGTTGGTGTCACAGGGGCCGGGCAGCACAACACCTGGTTAAGTGCACACATCAGAGTGTACGAGGACCCAGGTTCAAGCTCCAGGTCTCCATCTGTATGAGAAAGCTTCAGGAGTGGTGAAGCAGGGCTACAGGTGTCTCTCTATCTCTTTCTCTCTCTATCTCTTCCTTTCATCTCAACATATCTCTGTCTCTGTCCATTGATAAATAGATAAATAAATACAAACATTTTTAAAATGTTGGAGTCACATTAACATTCAAGATACGTAGGTCATACAACCAATGATATTTCTCACACATGATTTTTGGAACAGTTTTGAAAAATCATTTTTTCTACTTTGCTTCCCTTAGGTATAACTAATCAAGACAATACTGTCCATCATAATTTGAAAAAGTTGTTAGAAAATAAAGTAGCCATTTCTTATTGAAGTTGGATCATCTGTCCTTTGGTAACGTTGTATGATACTTTCTGTGTTCTCCATAAATGACCTTAATAAGACTAATATGGATGGTCAAGTTTATAATATAAGATGTTAATGTCTAGTGCATTGATAAAGTCCCAGCTAAGTGTTAAGACAAGAGATAAATGAATATGCTTGAAAAACAAAATGTCACATGATCAACAATGTAGCAAACCCAAACATTATCATAAGAAGAGTTATTTGAACTATTAAAAAGTCCATAAGTCCTAATAAGAGCTCAAAATGCAAGATCCAAGACCCTTTATGATAGCAGTAAACTAAAAAAAAAAAAAAAGCAAAATAAATTCAAAATCCATTATCATCATATTTGGTTATTAAACTAACCACCGAAGCACAAACTTGAACGAAAGAAAAATTGAGATTAATTAAGTACATTTAACAAAAGCTGATGAAATAAAGCCTGAGTGAATGAGGCATTTGTTCACATAGAGAACTGTGAGTCTTTTAAAAATAAACCAACTTAGACCACTTAAACCGACCATAGAAGGAGATACTGTTTTTGCCAAGACACACTCAGAAAAGGGAGGACATTCTAGTGAGATTTCCTGAAATACTATGGTCAATAAGAAATCAATACTTTTAAGGCTTCTGAAATGGTTATTGAAATAGTTATTGACACATATAGTCTGCAGAAGCTTGTTATATAATCTATATTCATGGGGGTGGGTCGTGACACATAGAACTCTAAGACCCAGGTTTGAGCCCACACTCCCCATCTGAAGAGGGGATGCTTCAAGAATGTTGAAGCAGGTCTGCAGCTCTCCTTCCCCACCTCCTTCTCTATCCCCCGCTCAGCTTACTTTCTGTGTGTCCTATCAAGTAAAACAGGGCAAATGTCTTTATCAAAGCCATTTATATCTACGTTGCAGTAAATGCGTTACTTTGCCTTCCACTATTGGCACTGCTCTGTGCATATGAACTTTACAGCAGCACCAGAGAAAGCCACACATGGTTTTGCATGCATAAAAGAGAAAAGGAAAAAAGGAAAGAGACCCAGAGACAGAAATAGCTGTAGGAGTGAGTGTTAGGAAAAAAATATATGTATGTATGTATGACGTATGAATAGACAGCATAATGGTTATGCAAAGAAACTTTCATGTATGGGGCTCCAAAGTCCCAGGTTCAATACCGTGCACCACTGTAAGCCATAGGTGAGCAGTGCTCTGGTAAGAGAAAAAAAATATATAAATATACACACATATATGTGTATATATATTATATATTTGTATATATAAAAATATATAGACATAGATAAAGAATTATAGAATCAGCCCATATCAGTGACCTTGGAAGAACTACTGTAGCTTTCAAAGCAGGGGATGGAGACTCAGAACTCGTGTGTGTGTGTGTGTGTGTGTGTGTGTGTGTGTGTGTGTGTGTGTAGCAGGCAGGGGAATATGAGATTAGATTATACCCCTATTATCTTACAAGTGTGTAAAACAATATTCAGTCATTGATAAAGTAAAATAGATACAATGAAATTTAAAGCATTATACTAAGTACACATTATATTACTTAAAGGTTTAATTTCTCTAATGGTAAACAGTTAACTATTTTTAGCTTACTGTTCTCTTTTTCACACTGGGCAAATATCCTTTCCTATCTTTTCTCTTTTCATTTACTAGGTATTTTATATCCTTATTCTTAGCTTTTCAGAACTTGGTTCTGTATTCATAATTATCCAAGTAGGTTTTATCCAATAGTAGAATTTATATTGTTAGACATAAGTATTTATTATCTAGCCCTATCTATTGTTATTATCCCTTGACACCAATTGAGGGTGGCTCACTTATTGCATAATAACTTATTTACTATATAGAGTCACTAATCACTTGCACATAGCAATATTCTGTTGCTGACTAGCAGAAAAAAAAAACACCCTTTCTTGATGGAATCTATTTAAAGCTAATGATGAATATATGATCCTATCTGAAAATATTTTACAACTGGTCTTTAATTTTCAAAACTGTGTTCTATTTCTGTCTTTTTGTTTCTTTAATCCACAGTGAGTAATTGAAGAAATATTCTGCTTATTGATTTAAAAGCTTAGCAGAAAACTTTAATATACTTCAGAAGAAAGTGCAGCAAAATAAATAAGTTATGACCACCCTTGTAGTGTGCTAAAGCAGAGTATCTTAACCAAATTCAAATATAAGCGTGTGGATTTTTCAGTGTTGATTAACAGAATCGGGCATGCTAGATCAGGCTATCTTATCCTTTACTTATTTACCCATTCAGGCATCCACTTTCTAACAGGATGTTTGGTGGTAATAATATTTTTTGAATATTAGTATATTCTCACTCCTTGTAATCTCCATTTCCTAATGGCCTTCATTTTTGTTTGTTCATTTGTTGATATGCCAATACGTAGACAACTGAAAGGAAATATAAGCTTATAAAATGCCATAAAACGTGTTCAAATGAGGATGAATATATACATGGAACACACTACCCTGTGTGAGATGGTCAACATGCATGGAGAGTTTCCCTGTTACTAGAGGCTGTGGAGCTGCAAACAGTTATCTACAGTGATGGCTGAATAATTCTGTGAAGCCATCAGGGAATGAAATCAAATGAAAAGGAGTAAGTAGAATAGGAGTTTGACAAACTAATGAAATTGTACAGATGTACATGGGACAAAATTACAAAAGTATAAAACTCTGTTCTTTGAGCCTGTGCATTTGGAAAATACTAAAATAACATTTCTAGGAGATGAAATGGACCTACCCAGAAGTAAAAGTCCAAAATACAGACTATAAAATATTAACACTACTATGACAGGCAGCAAACACACACACACACACACACACACACACACACAAAACAACAACAACAACAACAACAGCTATAACCTAAAGACTGATTGTGGGGAAATTGGAGACATATAGCTGATAGACTATTTGTTTGAAAAAAGAGCTTGGAAAATGTCTGAATACGGAAGGGTTGCTGAATATACCAAGATTCTTGAAGTATATTTTACATCTTTGCTTTTGTATCATTTACTGGAATGGTAGTAATAACTGAAAAGTTAACAGACTTTAAAAAATGACTGAATGTGACCGATGGGTGCCGAAGGAAGCTGTGTTACGTACACAGAATCAATAGGATGGGGTCATACTCTTTGTTTCAATGTGAGAGGAACTTGAAGGAGTCATGTTAAGTGAGGTCATCTGGGAGAAATATGAATATCAGATCATCTCACTTGTAGGTGGAACTTAGGACACAAAGAGGGAGAGATAAACAGAGAGTGAAACTTGGACTCTACATGGTTCCTTACAGCAAGGCTAAGGATGAGTAGGTATCGAGCAACCAATGCACAATGATCCAAAATGGCCCATACCGGTTGTGGGATTGGTGTGTAGACACTTATAACACTTATAACACTTATAACAAGAGAAATTGCACCTCTGTGACTGCTTGTAAAGCATTTTTTTTCTCTAATAAAACTTGGGGGGCTGATATTGTGTCTATTATTAGATAAGTTGATAATTGAAATATTTACTGTAGAATATCTTAGCAGTCTGGTGGAAGCTAAATGTGAACATGTGAAATTATTAGGAAAACACACACACATACATCTAAACTTAGATCTAAAAAGAAATAATCAAATGAAAATATTATGGTTAATCATCTATTTTTGTATAATAAATTAGTCCTAAACTCCGGCTTCAAACATAAACATTTGTTTTTTCACACTGTTCCTGACTTCTTGGCCACAGGTGAATGTTGCTTCTATGAATATTCTATGTTAACATGAATGTTAACAAGGAACCACAGTTATTTGTGTCTCTCCTTGAGGATGTAAGACTTCATGAAGTTGTACTTTATATGTTCCAGAGTATAGGAATTAAAAGAAAGCAAGGAGACACTAACCATATCTTTGCAAAGCTGGCCTCAGATGTGGCATGTCATCCCTTGTGCTGTTTGACTCACTGCAGGAACCAGCCCCAATACAGGGTGGCAGGGACTTAAATTACAAAGGGACATGGGTACCAGACAACTAGGATTCCCAGGGTCCCTCTTGGAAGATGGATTTCACATGTGAGATTCTGCACTTCTGTAAAAATAACTTGGGGGTGCTTTTAGTTTATAAACAGTATAAGTGGTTGGTATCTAAATACACACATACACACACACACATACACACACATACACACAAACACACACACACAAGGGTATTGAGTAGCATGAAATCAAACTATGTGTACACTATCCACTCTATACCACTGAAAATATAATTGTGTTTCTTAATTTCTTTCTATTTTATTTGATAGGATAGAGAGAAATTAAGAGGGAGAGGGAAGATAGTAAGGGAGAGAGAAAGACACCTGCAGATCTGCTCCACAGCTCATGAAACCTTTGCTCCCCAACCCACCCCTGCAGTGCAGCTGGGGAGCAAGGGCTTGAGTCCATGTCCTTGCACATGACAATATACACTCTCAGCTGAGTGCCTCGCAGCATGCCCCATAACTGTCATTTTAAAATCAACCCAGAATTTCATATTCTATGATAAATAGGTATAAGTTCACATATATTCATATGAAAACAACATTTTGAAGATACTACAATATGAGATGTAATAAAGGGATATTTGTTTGCCAGTGATAAAGGGAGGAGAGAGAGAGCCAGGGCATCACTTTGGCACATGCAGTGCTGGGAATCAGCATGGGTACCTAGTCTGAGACTAGTGTAGTCACTGTACCATCTCTTAGACAGCAATGCTTGGTTTTCTTAACTTTCTTGAAAGAACCTATATAGGGAAGCTTGGCACAGTAATCACAGGTATTTAATGGGAGGTAGTAAACTTGTTTTGTGTGTTTACAAGCAGTGAAGATAACTCTGGGTCAGAAGGACATTCTGGAAAAAGAGACATCAATTGATTAAGGAAAAAAATCTGTATCTGAACAAACCATATAAACTGGAGAAATACTAAGTCTGTCACTAATTTTACTCCAAGAAAACAGGAATACCTCTTGGTTAAGATATGAATAAGGCTGCTTGAGTTCCACTTAAGCACTGAATGAATTATTCCTCCCCTTAGTTATTGTTTCAAAAGAAATAAATGAGCATTCTGGTACATGTTGACAGTAGCTTTTGAGGTCTATATTGAGAGATGGGGTGAAGGGGCTGGTGTGATCTTGTGCTCATCAGTTTTCTTCCAGATTGAGGGTGGGGGGTGTAGACCCAAGAAAAAAAGCAAATAAAAAATAAGAGTACGGAGCTCAATATGCTGAAGTAAGTGGCGTGAAAGTATATTTGTGGTCAGTTGTGTAGGTTGGGCTGTTCAGTGCACCCTTCTCCAGAGGAAACAGCCGTGAAGCAAGGTCTTTCAGGCCAAAGGAGCAATTTACTAGCTATTGGCTCAGATTGCAGTAGATTTTGTCTTCAGTCAGCTTGATCTTTCGTCCAGACCATGGAGGGTGATGAAGAAAGTGGGAAGAGAAAATATCAGATTGTAAATATACACTGTTGGTCTGGGCAGTGGCACAATCAGTAGAGTTCACACACCAACAAGTGCAAGGATGGAGGTTCAAAGCTCTGGTTCCCACCTGGAGGGGAAATTCACAAGTGGTAGAACAGTGTTACAGATCTCTCTCTCTCTTTCTCTTTCTCTCTCTCTCTCTCTCTCTCTCCCCCTCCCTCCCCCTCTCTTATCTCTATTTTTTTCTTCTCAACTTCTCTTTGATTCTATAAAGCCAAAAAGAAAGGAAATCACCTGACTGATGCCAGACTGAAGCCCATTTTTAAACACTTAAACCTAGCCTCCATATATGGTACAGTACCATGGCAGTTGGTACATTGAATTTTAGAACCAGATTTGAAGTTTGCTTCAGAGTTTGATCTCACCAGTTTGAGCCAGGAATAAGTTTCTTAGATTCTATTAAGCTCAGGTTCTTTATTGGTACAACTGGAATAATAAAGAATGATGACTTTATATTTTTTATAATGCTAACATATAAGGCAGTACTCAATATGAAGTACTTACCACCTTACAATAATTCAATGATACTTTTATTGCTAATTATAATTAAATTTATTTTTTCTTAAAAAAGAAAGGAAATGGAAAAAAGAAAGAAAGAGAGAGAGAGAAAGAAGAAAGAAAGAAAAAGGAAGAAAGAAATAAAGGAAGGAAGGAAGAAAGAATGAATGAATGGAAAAAAGAAAGAAAATAGAAATAAAAAGACTCTTGGTAGTGGCCTGTAGGCCCTGAGCCCCAGAGATAATCCCAGTGGCAAAGTGACAATAATAAAAGGAAACACATCCTGTACAGTTAATAGTAATGGGCACACTTGTATTTTAGTCTGTTCAAGAAAGTTTATGGGTTTTAATCAAGGGTTGGAAATACAGCTTCGGTTTACATTTTCAGAAATCATTTTCTTTGCTCCATGGGTAAAATGGTTGAACTGAAGCAATCTTAAGCAGATGTAAAAAAGAGATTAAAAGGCTGTCTCTGCTCTCATTTGGGTGGAAAAAGAAATGATGTCAAATTGCTTGTTGACACATCCTCTAGGTCAGACATTGGCCAGTTCCTAGGAATAGGGAGTTAAAAAAAGTGCTGTAGACAGTGAAGCAGGTCTGAAAGTGTTTGTCTTTCTCTCCCCCGTCTCTGTCTTCCCCTCCTCTCTCTGTTTCTCTTTGTCCTGTCCAACAACGAACAACATCAACAGCAACAATGGTAACCACAACAATACTACAACAACAAGGGCAACAAAAGGGGAAAAATTGGTCTCCGGAAGCAGTGGTGGATTCCTGGTGCAGGCACCGAGCTCCAGCAATAACCCTGGAGGCGGGAGGCGGGCGGTAGCACAGTGCAAAGTGCAAGGACCTGTATAAGGATCCCGGTTCGAGCCCCTGGCTCCCCACCTGCAGAGGGGTTGCTTCTCAAGTGGTGAAGGTGTCTATCTTTCACTCCTCTGTCTTCCCCTCCTCTCTCCATTTTTCTCTGTCCTATCTAACAACGACAACATCAATAACTCAACAACAATAAAAAAGGGAAAATAAATAAATTAAAAAATAATAATAATAACCCTGGAGGCAAAAAATGCTCTAGAGAGCAGACAGACTACTGAGGGGGTCAGGCATGCACAGCTATGACTTAAGCCTGGTGGTCGATGGCGAGATAAGAGATAATGTTGTGAGAGCCGTAACAAAGACTAAGTGAATGAGAGAGTCCTGGATAAGCACCATTGGTCTGCAAGCTACACAGATAAACTTTAAGATCCCTTTCAAATATGGGTTCTATGGCTCTACCTAGTCTCTCAAAAGACTTTAGTTTCGCAACTTCTGGATTTAACAGATTAGAGTTGTAGGAACAGTGTATTGCTTAGCCATGGAGAATGGGGAATCATGATGATGACTGTGATTAATATTATTATTGAACATCTATTCCCCTTTGCCTTACTTATGGATCCTAGTAGTTCATCTCTCAAACTGAGAGAGGCCTCTGTAAGAGTGTTGGGGCATGAGGTTGAATCTCTTTTTTTTTCAGGAGCCAAGTCTGAGACCAGTACTCTGTAGTCTAGTCTTTACTGATCTAATCCCCTAAACTCTTTGAATGTTTTTTTCTTACCTAAGAAAGTATAGACTTTTGTATCTAAACCAGGTTCTATCCATGTAATGGATAGGTTTACATGGTCTGACTGGCATAGTTACAGAGAGAAATTGAAACTTACTGAGATCTCTGGAATGCCAAATAGTGATCCAAGAGATTAACCAAGTGTACAGCTAACTAAATCACCAGTTGTTTTCACTAACTGCTCACTTAACATAGGCCAGAGTTCTCAATTGTTATAACATTCGTTGACCATACAGCGACCTCTCTGAAAGGTGTTTTTTTATCTTTACATTCTTTAAAAATACTTCTATTGTTTATTTATTCTTGAATAGAACCCAATAAATGGAGAGGGAGATAGAGAAACAGAGATGGAAACACTTGCAATCCTGCTCCACCATTTGTGAAGCTTTACCCGTGGAGGGAGGACCATGGGCTTGAACCCTGGGTCCTTGTGTACATAATGTGAGTACTTAAGCAGGTGTGTCACTGCCTGGCCCCTCATTTTATTTTATTTTATTTTATTTTATTTTATTTTATTTTATTTTATTTTATTTTATTTTATTTTATTCCTCCTCCTCCCCTGACCCCCCAGGGTTCTCAGATTAGCACAGATCTCCCTGAGGGAATGGGAAGGATAAATGGAGCATGAAGACAAAATAGTCTTGTTAGCACAGATCACTGATATTTCACATTTGCAAAGACCTTGAAATCATTTATGTTAATTCCATTCCCATGTCTGTGATGGGTGTGCACCACTGGCCTGATTTTACAGATCAAAAGTCCGGAAATAGAAAAATCCAGTGACTTACACTTGGTTTCACAGTGAGTAATCACAAAGCAGGAGAAATAACTCCTAGGTCAGACTGTGATTATACAACATGGACCCATATGCATTGGAGAAATGGCCTGGTGTTCTGTCTGAATTGCTGGGGAGTAGTTTTGACAGTGGAAGGCTTTCTAGCCCTTGGATATATCCTAGGAGGAATGAGCCTATTTCTTTTTTCTTTCTTGAGATTGTTCTTTTCCCATCTTTTTAAATTCAGATTTTCCAAATATAGAGGCAAGGTTTATTTTCACCTTCTGGGACTATGGTCAGGCCTATGTAAGCTGCAGATTTCTTCTACTCATGATCTTGAAAAAAATAAGATAAATAAAGCCAGAGTGAGAGACCAGAGAGAGTAGTATAAACGTTGCAGCCCTACTTTTCCTGAAGTTCTCAGGTACTCAGACTAATGCTCACACTTGATGGCTAGCATCTCAAGATTGGGCCCTTGCACATGGTAAAGTGTGAACTCAACTTCGTGGGCCATCTCCTGGACCCTTTGATTTTGTTTTTCACTTAAAAAAAATCATATTGGGAGTTGGGCTATAGCGCAGTGGGTTAAGCGCAGGTGGCGCAAAGCACAAGGACCAGCATAAGGATCCCGGTTTGAACCCCGGCTCCCCACCTGCAGGGGAGTCGCTTCACAGGCGGTGAAGCAGGTCTGCAGGTGTCTATCTTTCTCTCCTCCTCTCTGTCTTCCCCTCCTCTCTCCACTTCTCTCTGTCCTATCCAACAACGACAACAACAATAATAACTACAACAATAAAACAACAAGGGCAACAAAAGGGAATAAATAAATATTTTTAAAAAATCATATTGCCATAAGTTGAAAAACAAGATCAGAAGAGAAAACACAAGTATAACCCGAACTGAAATTGGTGTATTGCACCAAAGTAAAAGACTCTGGGGTGGGTGAGGGGAGAGAATACAGGTCCAAAAATTCAGGTTTCATTTGGGGGCTTTCAATTATATGCCATTCATATCTGTATCTGTTTTTATTTCAATGACACACTTTTTTATTATTAGTGATTTAATATTGCTTTACAAAATTTTAAGGTAGAAAGAAACTGGGAAATCTATTTTAGGAATAATCCTAGGAACCTGTGTCTTAGTCATCTTTTCTTGAGCCTGATAGCTGACATGGGGGTCCACTAAAAATATTGTCTTGGAGGATAGTGTTGAGTTGAGAGCAGAAGGTTACTTGCAAACCATATATATATATATATAATTTTTTTTACCACAATGATCTAACCCGGGATCCTCTGAGCCCCTGTAATCTCTGAGTCCCTGTCAGACTGAGCTGGAAGTCTATTGTCACAGCTGAGAACATTCTAGGCTGCACTCATTTCAGGGCCAGTCTTCCTCCAGTGGCAGAGTAGGATGACACAGCCACCCTTTGGAAGGTGTGGCTGTCCCTACCACGGCTAGCTTATAGTGAGGGTAAGGCCCTGAAAAGGCCCACAAAAAGACATATGATGACATCCCCAGTGGATCTGAACAGTGATGAAGGAGAGGGGTCTCTTAGAGGTCTAGGCCTGTATTATCTATGGGGGGAATCTAAGGATTCCCCATCTAGGACGGTGCAGTGTAACAGTTTTTAACTCTCAAGATTTATTTTTTATTTACAAAAAGGAAACATTGACAAAACCATAGGATAAAAGGGGTACAGCTTTGGACAATTCCCACCACCAGATATCCGTATCCCATCCCCTCCCCTGATAGCTTTCCTATTCTTTATCCCTCTGGGAGTATGGACCCAGGGTCACTGTGGGATGCAGAAGGTGGAAGGTCTGGCTTCTGTAATTGCTTCCCTGCTGGACATGGGTGTTGACAGGTCAATCCATAATCCCAGCCTGTCTCTCAGTTTCCCTAGTGGGGAAGGGCTCTGGGGAAGCAGAGCTCAAAGTCACATTGGTAGGGTTGTCTGTCCAAGGAAGTCTGGTCAGTATCATGCTAACATCTGGAACCTATTGGTTGATAAGAGAGTTAACATACAAAACCAAACTGTTGACCAATAATGGATCTAACAGCTGGAATAGTGCAGATGAAGAGTTGCGGGGGGAAGGGGGGATCCAGTTTTCTTTCATTCTTCTACATCTTTCATAATTTACTATAAATTTTGTGTTTTTTTATTTTATGTGGGGAATGGCACTGGGATTTTAATAGAAGTTATACTGCACTTATATCTCGATCTAGCTAATATGAGCATTTAAGTTATTTGAATAACTAATTGTGGAATACCTTTTCATTGCTTGTTGCAGAGTCCCTTTTTATATACTTGTACTCATGGTACTTGATCATTAATTATTTTATTTTCAAAGTAATAATAACTGAGGAAAGACTAGTAAGGCTGCATGTATTCAATAGTCAGAAGTCAGATATCGATTGACAATTGTTTTTTTTTTTCTTTTCTTTTCTGACTGTTATTACTGGGTCTTGGTGCCTACACAGTGAATCTACTTCTCCTTTTTTAAATCTTTTTTCTTCATTCTTCCTTTCTTCTTCCCTTCCTTTTCTTTCTCTTTCTTTCTTTCCTTCCTTCCTTCCTTTCTTTCTATAAGACAGAAAGTTTTCAGAAGGGGAAGGGGAAGTAAAGAAGGGAAGTGACAGAAAGACATCTGTAGTACTTGCTTCACTGCTTGTGAAGCTTCCCCCATGCTCTGCAGGTGGGGAGGAAGGACTAGAACCCAAGTCCTTGCAAATGGTATTATGTGCTAACCCAAGTGCATTAACACTTGGTGCCCTTGATTGACATTTCACAGAGATGAGGACAGGATATGGTGTTAGTAACAATGTTCAAATACCATTATTTTCCAAACTATGTTTCATGGAATCCAAATTAATTTGTTTTAATAAAAGCCAATAAATTATAAAACTAAAATAAAAATTAAATAGTGCATTTCTAGTTGAATGCATTTTTTTTATTTCAAGTCTTCTCGGAGCTTGTAAAATGGTAATTACTGAGGTATTTGTAGGAAGGGAATATTGTGGCAACATTTTCCAAGCTTATTTGGAAATGGAACTTTTTCTTTCTCTGAGGATCGTAAAACAGGACAATGTTTCATAGATTAGTAGGGAAATAATGACAGGCTGTAATCTCTCCTGTCTTGGCTCCTTATCAACTTTTTAGAAAACTATGTATTAATTTATTCTTTTTTTGGATAGAGACAGAGAGAAAGTGTTCCCACTTTTAGGAGAGAGAGAGAGAGAGAGAGAGACATCCGCAGCATTGCTTCTTTACTCCCAAAGCTTTCTGCCTGTAGGTGGAACCAGGGGTCATGAACCCTGGGCTCTTGTAACATATAGACTACTCCAGGCATGCCTGGTGGAGACATTTATTCAAAGACTCACTTCTTTAAAAAATAAAAAATATTATCAAGACCTTAGGATATGAGAGGTACAATTCCACACAATTTCTACCACCATAGATACAAAAACCCATCCCCTCCACTGCAAGCTTCTCTATTCTCTGTCCCTCTGGGAGCATGGATTTGGGGTCATTATGAGGTGCAGAAGGTAGGAGGTCTGGTTTCTGTAATTGCTTCTCTGCTGAACATAGACATTGGCAAGTTGATCCATACTGCTAGTGGGGCTCTGGAGAGTTGGGGATCCAAGGTACAGTAGTGAGGTTGACTGCCCGGGGAAGTCAGATTAGCATCTACACCATGGTGGCTGAAGAAGCATTAAGATATAAAGCAGAGGGGGTCGGGTGGTGGCGCAGTGGGTTAAGTGCAAGTGACACTAAGTGCAAGGACCAGCGTTAGGATCCCGGTTCGAGCCCCCGCCTCCCCACCTGCAGGGGAGTCACTTCACAAGTGGTGAAGCAGGTCTGCAGGTGTCTATCTTTCTCTCCCCCTCTCTATCTTCCCCTCCTTTCTCCATTTCTCTCTATTCTATCCAACAACGAACAGCATCAACAATGGCAATAATAATAACCACAATGAGGCTACAACAACAAGGGCAACAAAAGGGGGGGGGGGAATGGCCTCCAGGAGCAGTGGATTCATGGTGCAGGCACCGAGCCCAGAAATAACCCTGGAGGGAAAAAAATAAATAAAACAAAAATAAAAAACACAGTGTCTTTAAAAAAAAAAGATATAAAGCAGAACAAATTGTTTACTAATCAGAAACCTAAAGGCAATGCTATAGCAGGTGAGATTTGGGGTGAGATTTTTTGGAAAAAGCTAGTAGGCCTATTTTTCGTATATTCTAAAGGGTCCATTGCTTTACTTATTTTTGTCTGAGCCCAATAGCTAGCATGCATGTGGGCTTAAACTATTGTTTGGGGGGATGGTGTCAGAGTTGGAAATAGGACTAGAAAGCTGGATCAGGGTAGAGAGTAGCTCCCAAATATGGGAAAAATGTAGAAATATAATTAACTGTAACCCCCATCCATTTGATCTGGGGCTCACTTCTATCTGTCCCCCCTCACCCCAGTTTCTATACCTCAAACACAGCCAACATTTTGTCTTTTTTTAATTTATAAAAAGGAAACACTGACAAAAACCAGAGGATAAAAGGGGTATAACTCAATAGAAATGACCAAAGTTACAAAGTACTAGGAAATACGCAGGGACACACAGAGGGAAAAATAGAAAGCAATTCTCATATTCTTATAGTAGTTTCAACTCAGCTGGAAGCAAAACATTGTGAAATCTCACAAGGATGCCTGCTATCCTGAGATACAAAGCCAGATTGGTTGATTAGAGATGTCTAAGTCTCAGGGTACTAGAAATAAACTTCCAAACTCCCTGGGCCTATTTCATTGGGTTTGAATATGAATTACAGATTGGAATCTGACTATGGTGTCAGGAACTCATGCACAGATGTACAATGCTTGGGGTATCTTCCCCCCAGTCCCTACACACACACACACACACACACACACACACACACACACACACACACACACACACACACTGCATACATCATATTGGCAAAAACTCTCACACATCCAGCTTTAGTTTTTAGAAAATGCCACACTTCTGGTTGTGCAGAACTGAGTCCACACTGTAGGATGATACTGTGGCAAAGTTTGTCCTCTTTCCACTGTATTTCTCAGGACCCCTCCATCCTTGAGGGTATTGTCTGTGTGTTGGAGTAGATGAAGGAAAGCTGAAGTCATCCTTTGTTTGGGTACAGATGCAGGGTCTGTGTCCATAGAGTGGAGTTTTGGAGGTGAGCTGTGGTGAAGAGAAACCTTCCTTGGGAGACGGGTTACATGGCTTCTTTGCTCTCTTTCTATCTCACTGTGGCCTTTGTTTACCCAGTGCCAGTGACTCCACAGGGACATAGTAATCCTTGAGGTGATTTTTGTCCTCCACACAAAACAAATGATATTTTTTTCTGATAACTTCTTGTTACCTTATGCAAATTCAACACACACATAAGCTCCCTCTATACACACACCCCTACACACATACACACACACACACACACACACACACACACACACCATCACCTAATTTTTTAAAAAAGGAAATGAGAATATTTGCCCCATACTGATCTTCCATGAATTGTTTAAAAATCCTATGAGCAGTTCTGACCTTCATGTAAAATGATATTTCTGGGTGTATCACTGAATCACCTAAAGCGATATTTATTTATTTTTCTTCTATTAGCTCTGGTAATGAGCAGCTTTCTCCAAAACCAAAAGAGTTCATTAAACTTCATACTGCCCTGGAATTTTAAAAAGCTAAATATGACTTCATTTATACCAAAAGTCTTTAATTTCCACTGCCGATAAGAATAAGAATTCACTCCAAGAAATAAATAAATAACAAAATGTTTTTTCACAGCTATTATAATATTTTTTTTCTCAGAATATAATGACTTTGAACTCTACTAGGTAATCAAAATATTAAATCTGCTCTTTTGAGTTTCCTTTAAGATTTACAGCTACTTGTTTAAAATGTTTTTTTCTTATTTTCAGAAGATATGGAGTATGCCTGTATATGTTATCCTGCAGTATATATCTCTAACATTTCAATAGTTTACTTAACTTATCTTAATGCCTCATTACAAATCTCATGAAGTCTAATTTATTGTGTAACTTGATATCTTTATTTTTGTAATTATGATGAAGTAAAAAAAACATTGCTTTATCTTATGCATTTCCAATTTTGTTTGGTGTTATACTCAAAATGTACATACTTGTGGCAACTTCCAAGTGTAGGAAAGCCCTTCCTATGTAGCTATTAAATGGAAATTAAAAGTTCTTGGTGACAGGACCTAAGTAGATTGTTGTTTTCATTCTCTCTGTCTCTCCCCCCCACTTCCTATCTGATTTCCTACCTCTGGCATATACATTCACATACATGTACTGTCATCAGTAGACTTTGGAAGTTGTGACTCAAGCAAACTCTTTTACTCTTTTAGTGTGGAGATAGAACTCCTGATATCCTTTGTCATTGACAATTCACTGGAATAATCTTTTAATGGGGAGAGTTTATTCTGTTATTTAGTCAGATTTACGCTATTAAGTTAACTTTACCCCACCAAAGTTCTCCTCCCACTATACATTTTGATTCACAACTAAGCTATATATTTGCTTCTGAGCAACTGGAATATTATTCATTGAATTGTTATCCATGAAAGAACCAGTGTGCTTCACTAGTTTATCTGAGAAGTAATATAAGGATCTAGCAGCGTATTGCATAGTAGAGATGATTTTAATCGGTATCTTGTCTGACAGTGTTAGTTTTAAAAAATCGAGTATTAATGACTTATGGTAAAAGCTAAAGAAGTATAAGTTCTTAATAAATCCAGTTCTCATTGATAGTTCCTGGAAGAGATGTCACCAATGATATGTTTACTAACCATTAAAAAAACCTTTAAGCTTTAAGTCTGAACTGTGACCTTTAAGCCGTGTCTTTCTTAATATGTTAAACATCTGTCAAATCATCCTTATGTGAATCTTTGGAAAACAGCATCACACTAACCACAAGTTAGCTGACCCTAGCCAAAGCAAACAAAGCAAGACAAAAGCCAAACAAACCTTGTAAATGAATAAAGGATAAGTAATACTATTAGAAAAGAAAACTAACTAAAGAATAAGGCCAGAAGATAGCTATTTAAAAATGCTTATCCCTCATCTAAATATGCCTTAGGATGGGGCATTGTGATGAATACTCACTTTAATCAATTGAAAAAGATACTTGATTATTCACTTATTTAATATGACCTTGAAAAGAGATAGAAAATACCAGTTACACTGCCACCAAATACCTCTATCTTGCATAGCATATGAAATCATGTCAAACTAATCATTCCTAAAGGGAAGGCCATATTGAAATAATGATTGGTAAACATTTAGTTCTTCCACTTTAGTGAGAGATGACTTGGAAACAAAGGTAATTCTATTAAAATATTTCAATTGAAAACGTCTAAGTATGGTTAGAAATGTAACAGCTGGGAGCCGGGCGGTAGCGCAGCACGTTAAGCGCAGGTGGCGCTAAGTGCAAGGACCGGCATGAGGATCCCAGTTCGAGCCCCCGGCTCCCTGCCTGCAGGGGAGTCGCTTCACAGGCGGTGAAGCAGATCTGCAGATGTCTGTCTTTCTCTCCTCCTCTCTGTCTTCCCCTCCTCTCTCCATTTCTCTCTGTCCTATCCAACAACGACGACATCAACTACAACAACAATAAAAAGACAACAAGGGCAACAAAAGGGAAGATAAATAAATAAAATTACAAAAAAAAAAAAAAAGGAAATGTAACAGCTAACTAGTAGAACAGATAAAACTCAGCCAATTAGTATGAGAGTAGAACGAGTATATACAAGAAGTGAGAGAATTGAATAAAATAGTTGAGAATGGTTTCAGGCAGGTTTTTACATTCAGTCAGTCACTCAGTCAGTCAGTCAGTCATTCTTTCTTTCTTTTTTCTAGACAACTTTGAACTTTGTGTATCAAATTATTGGAAGAAAATTGTTTCTCATTTCCTTGGTATGGTTAGGGTTTCCAGTACAGATGTTGACACATGGTACATATATCTATAACATAGATATGTGATAGATTATTTTCTATTTATTTATTTATTTAAGCAAGGAGACATTAACAAAATCATAGGATGGGGGGGGTACAACTCCACAAAATTCCTACCACCCAATCTCTATATCCTATCTCCTCCCCAATAGCTTTCCCATTCTTTATCCCTCTGGGAGCATGGACCCAGGGTCTTTGTGGGTTGCAGAAGGTGGCTTCTGTAATTGGTTCCCCGCTGAACATGGGCGTTGACTGGTCAGTCCATACTCCCAGTCTGTCTCTCTCTTTCCCTAGTAGGGTGAGACTCTGGGGAAGCAGAGTTCCAGGACATATTGGTGGGGTCTTCAGTCCAGGGAAGCCTGGCCTGCATCCTGATGGCATCTGGCACCTGGTGGCTGAAAAGAGAATTAACATACCAAGCCAAACAAAGTGTTGAAGAATCATGGACCCAAAGGTTGGAATAGTGGAGATGAAGTGTTGGGGGGTACTCACTGCAAACTCTAGTGTACTACTGCTTTCAGGTATATATTTTCCCTTGTTTATGGATACCTGTGAACATATGCTGTATCTCCTGGAACTTGGTCCATATCTAGGTTTTGGGACATTGTTGGGAAGTGAACCACCTGGGATGGAATTAGAGAATACTATGAAAAGAAAGGTCTCACCCCAGTGATGAGGCTGAAGGGTTGTCGTTCTACACCTGAAGTCTCTGGACTCCGACTGAAGTGAAGCATGCTAGGGTGACACTCCTTGTGTTGATTAGGTTGCAATCATAGGATGCAATATTATTTGATAAGAATTGGGAGAAGCATACGGGAAAGTGGGCCCTACCCTAGCTTCCCAGGACTGGGGGAAGTTTAGGCTCTGTAGTAGAAATGTGAGGTTCCTGTTGTCTTAGGATTCAAGAAGACAATGGATAATTACTGTTATCATCACATTATTTGGTAATTGTGTTAACTTTGAAAAGTCCCTTTGTTAGACATACAATCAATTTTCCCCCTCTCATATTAATTAAATAGTGATTTATATGACTACAATTTAATAGGTGTGTACATAAACACCATTCCCACCACAAAAAGATTGTGTCCCATCCCACCCACCCACCCACCCACCCACCCACCACCACCACCACCACCACCACCACCAAGACCACCACCCCCCACCCACCAGCCCAGGAAGCCGCATGTCCACACTCCCCCTCACCACAGGGATTTTACTTTGGTGCCCTACTTTCAATTTAGTTAGATCCTGCCTTTTATTTTCCCTTTCTGATATTCTTTGTGAACTTCTGTGGATGAGTGGGATCATCCCATACTCATCTTTATCTTTCTGACTTAGCTGACTTAACATAATTCCTTCTATCTCTGATCAAAATGGGTCAGAGAAGGTGGGTTCATTGTTCTTAGTAGCTGTATAGTATTCCATTGTGTACATATACCACAACTTTCTCAGCCACTCATATGTTGTTGGGCACCTGGGTTGCTTCCAGGTTTTAGCTATTATGAATTGTGCTGCTATGAATATAGGAGTACACATATCATTTTGGTTGGGTGTTATGTAGTTCTTGGGGTATATCCCCAGGAGAGGAATTACTGGGTCATATGGAAGGTCCATGTCTAGCCTTGTGAGAGTTTTCCAGACTGCTCTCCACAGAGGCTGGACCAATTTACATTCCCACCAGCAATGCAAAATGGTTCCTCTGTCCCCACAGCCTCTCCAGCATTTGTCGCTGCTGTCCTTTTTGATATATGCCATTCTTACAGGAGTGAGGTGGTATCTCAGTGTTGTCTTTATTTGCATTTCTCTGACAATCAGCGACCTGGGGAAATTTTTCATGTGTTTGTTATCCTTTTAGATCTTCTCTGGAGTGAATGTTCTGTTCATAACCTCTGCCCAATAATGGATGGGGTCATTTCCTGTTTTGGTGCTAAGTTTGCTGAGCTCTTTGTATATTTTGGTGATTAGTCTCTTGTCTGTTGTATGGCATGTGAAGATCTTCTCTCATTCTGTGAGGGGTCTCTTTGTGTGGTAGTTTCTTCGGCTGTGTGGAAACTTTTTAATTTGATATAGTCCCGTTTGTTTGTTTCTGCATTAGTCTTCCTTACAATTGGATTTGTTTAATCAAATATGTCCTTGACGTTTAGGTGAGAAAGTGTTTTACCAATGTTTTCCTCTAAGTATTTGACGTTTCTGGTCTAACATCCAGGTCTTTCATGCATTTGGAGTTGATTTTTGTTTCTGGTGAGATAAAGTGGTTCAGTTTCATTCTTCTGCATTTTTCAACCCAGGTTTCCCAGCACCATTTACTGAAGAGAGCCTGCTTCTTCTATTTAATATTTTGGGCCCCTTTATCAAAGATTAGATGTCCATAGGTGTGGAGGTTTAGTTCTGAGCTTTCAATACTATTCCATTGGTCTGAGTGCCTCTTCGTGCTACAATTCCAGGCTGTTTTGATGATGATGGCCTTATAATATAGTTTGAGAAGCAGGAGTGTGATGCCTCCATTACTGTTTCTTTTCATCAAGATGGTTTTGGCAATTCTAGGTGTTTTCTGGTTCCAGATAAATGATTATAGTTTTTTTTTCTATTCTCTTAAAGAAGTTTGGTGGAACTTTGATGGGTATCACATTAAATTTGTATATGGCTCTGGGGAGAATATTCATTGTGATAATACTTATTCTTTTGATCCATGAACATGGGATGTCTTTCCATTTCTTGGTATCAGTTTCTATTTTCTTGAATAGTGATTCATAGTTTTCAGTATAGAAGTCTTTCACTTCTTTGGTCAGCTTTACTCCTAGATATTTTATTTTGCTGCAACAGTGAATGGGAGTGATTTCTGGATGTCTTCTTCTTCAGATTTAGTGTTTGCATAAAGAAATGCCACTGATTTTTGTACATTGATTTTGTAGGCTGACACCTTGCTATAGTGCCTAATAACTTTCAGTAGTTTTCTGCTGGATTCTTTAGGTTTTTCTATGTATACTATCATATCATCTGAAAATAGTGAGAGCTTGACTTCTTCCCTTCCAATCTGTATTCCTTTGATTCCTTTCTCTTGCCTGATTGCAATGGCAAGAACTTCAAACACTATGTTGAAGAGTAATGGTGACTGTGTACAGCCCTATCTAGTCCCCAGTCTGAGGGGGAATGTTTTCAGCTTCTATCCATTGAGTATGATGTTGTCTGTAGTTTTGCTATGTATGGATTCCACCATCTTGAGGAATTTTCTGTCTATTACCATTTTTGTAAGGTTTTGAGCATGAATGGGTGTTGGATTTTGTCAAAGGCTTTCTCTGCCTCTTTTAAGATAATCATGTGGTTTTTGGCTTTGCTTTTATTGATGTGGTGAATGACATTGATTGACTTATGGATGTTGAACCAACCTTGCATTCCTGGGATAAATCCCACTTGGTCATGATGTACAATCTTTTTGATATGCTGCTGTATCCAGTTGGCCAAGATCTTGTTTAATATTTTGGCATCTATGTTCATCAGAACTATTGGTCTGTAGTTTTACTTTTTTGTTGTGTTCCTATCTGCTTTTGGTATCAGGGTCATGTTGGCTTCATAGAAGGTGGAAGGGAGTGTTCCTCTTTCTTTTATCTTATGGAAAAAATTTAGAAGTATGGGTACTAACTGTTCCCTGAAGGTTTTATAGAATTCGTTTGTGAAGCCATCTGGTCCAGGACTTTTGTTGTTGGGGAGATTCTTAATAATGGTTTTGATTTCTTTGTCTGTGTTGGTGCATTTAGGTTTTGTAGTTCTTTTTGGTTCAGTTTTGGAAGGGTATATGCTTCTAGAAATTGTTCCATTTCTTCCAGATTCTCTAGCTTGGTGGCGTATAGTTCTTCATAGAAGTTTCTCCTGATTTTCTGAATTTCTGTGGTGTCAGTTGTGATATCTCCTCTATTGTTTACAATTCTATTAATTTGAATCTTCTCCCTTTTTTGTTTAGTGAGTCTGGCTAGGGGTTTGTCAGTTTTGTTTAAATGTTGGTTCTTTCAAAGAACCAACATTTGGCTTCATTGATCTTTTGTATGGTTCTTTTATTTTCGATGTTGTTTATTTCTGCTCTAACTTTAATGATTTCTGTCGTTCTGGTTGCTTTAGGGTTCCTTTGTTCCTCTTCCTCTAATTCCTTGAGGTGTGCAGTAAGGTCGTTTATTTGAGCTTTTTGTGTTGTTTAATATGTGATTGGGTGGCTATTAGTTTCACTCTCAATACTGTTTTAGCTGTGTCCCAAATATTAGATATGTTGCATCTTCATTTTCATTTGTTTCCAGGAATATTTGAATTTCTGACTTGAGTGACTTTCTGACCCAGTGGTTCTTAAGGAGTGTGTTGTTTAGTTTCCAAATTCTGTGACTTTTAATAATTTTCTGTTTGTTGTTAAATGTTAGTTTTACTCCACTGTGGTCTGAGAATATACTTGAGATGATTTCAATGCTCTTGAACTTATTGATGCTGTCTTTGTGGCCTAACATGTGGTCTATCCTTGAGTATGTGTTGTGTGGATTTGAGAAGAATGTGTATTCCAGTTTTTTTGGGTGAAGGGCTCTGAAGATGTCCAGGAGGTCTAGTCTGACCATCTCTTCATTTAATTCTCTTGTTTCTTTTTTGATTTTTTGCTTGTTGATCTAAGTGTAAGAGTGGGGTGTTAAACCTCCCACTATTATTGTATTACTATTGATGTATTTTTGAAGTTCTTTTAGTAGGTGCTTGATGTATTTAGATGGTCCCTCATTGGGTGCATAGATGTTATTGTTAAATCTTCTTGGCTGGTTTATCCTTTAATCATTATGTAATGTCCTTGCCGATCTTTTATTACTTTATTTAATTTAAAGTCTCTTGTGTCAGAGATGAGAATGGCTGTTCCAGCTTTTTGTTGTTGTTGTCCATTAGCCTGTATGATAGTTTCCCATCCTTTCACTTTAAGTCTGTGTTTATCTTGTTGGGTCAAGTGGGATTCCTACAAGCAACTTATGGTTGGGTTATGTTTTCTGATCCATCCTCCCACTCTGTGCCTTTTGATGGGTGAGTTTAAGCCATTGACATTTATTGATATTATGAATTTAATGTATTGTAGTGCCATTGTTCAATGAATTTTTATTTTCTCTGATATATGGCAAGTATTATAGTTAAATTCTTTTTTATAAGAGGTCTTTTAGAACCTCTTTCAGGGTCAGTTTGGTGATGGTTGCTTCCTTTAACTGTTGTTTGTCTAAGATGGTTTTGATCCCTCCATCTAGTTTGAATGAAAGTCTAGCAGGATATATTATATTTGGTTGAAACCCTTTTTCATTCAGGGCTCGCAGGTATCTTTCCATTCTCTTCTGGCTTTTAGAGTTTGAGTGGAGAAGTCTGCTGATAGTATTATGGGTTTTTCCCTGTATGTGAATTTTTGTTTTTCCCTTGTAGCCTTTAGGATGCTTTCTTTATCCTTACTTCTTCTCATTGTGACTATGATGTGTCTTGGTGTCTTTAGGTCTGGGTTGATTCTGTTTGGAACTCTCTGGGCCTCTTGAATCTTAATGTCCTTTCTGTTATTTAGGTCTGTGAAGTTTTCTTTTATAATTTCCTCTAGAATGTTTCCTTCCTTTCCTCTCTTTCTTCCTCTGGCAGACCAATTATACGAATGTTAATTCTTTTGAGATCATCCCATATATCTTTATTGTTGTTTTCAGTGTCTCTCAATCTCTTTTTGAGTTTTTTTTACCTCTTTCTTAGTTTTCTCTAACTCATACTCTGTCTAATTCTGTTTTCTGCTTCTGTTAGTCTGCTTTCCCTTCCCTTATCTGCTTTCTTCAGTTCAGCTATTTCAGCTTTCAGTTCTGTAACTGCCTCAAGATAATCAGTATTTTCCTTGAGGTCCTCAGTTGTTTTTTCAATAATACTGCCATTCCCATCCTCCAATGTTGTTTTCATTTCTGTGATTAATAAGTTTACTAGTGCTTGCATACTCTTCTTATCTATGGTTACTTCTGGCTGATTTGTAGTTTCATCTGGGCTATTGTCTTCATTCATTGTAGTAGCAGTTTTATTTGCTCTTGATCTACCCATTTTTTATTAATTTTTCTTATTTTTATGTTATGTTTTTCCTCAGTTGTTGTGTTTTGAGTACAAGCAACACTGTACTAAATACCTTTATGACAAATGCAGTCACCAACCTCAGGAATTACAATATCAACTGAAGCATGGATTGAAGCAGTTTAACCACTACCAGTTAGCCAAACAATGTCTCCGCTCCATGAAAAAATAGCAACCAAGTCCAAGTGAAGAAGAAATAGAAAGGAAAAAAGGGATAGCAAGAATAGACAATTATGCAAATCTACTATCCACTGTATATTTAGGGGTAGCAAGAGTAGAAAGAGAAGTAGAGCAGAGATACACACATACAGAGTCCATTCTGAGTCAGATTTCTTCCCCAAAACAATTCACAAGTGAATATCTGTGAATTCAGAAAGCCAAAGAAGGAGGAAGGAACAAAGGAAGACAAGAAAAAAAAAAAAGAAGACAAACAAGAGATAGAAAAGAAAAAAAAAAGATAATAAAAAGAATTGTAATCAAAGAGCAGTGAAAGCAAAGTTTTTAAATTAATTTATTTTTATTTTATTTTTTAATTAGCTAGGAGGAGGGGGAAGGGGAAAGTGGGTAGAGGAGCTAGGATTAGTGAAACAAGTTCCTCTCGCAATGGATAAGATATCCAGTCCCCTAGCAATGGAAAATACACTAAGAGTTAATTCTGGTCAACCTAAAGGAGGGGGGGAAAGAGATAAACCTTTATATAATATTAATAATAAAATAGAGCAGGGTAAAAAAAACCTGTCTCAGATTGCCTCAAGGCAGCTAATTGTTAAGAAAGAAAAACAAACAAACAAACAAACAAACAAACAAAAAACACTACAGGGCCTTCTTTCCCTTTTATAGATGCAATTGGCCACTTAGAAAGAAAAAGGGCCAAGGGTTTCAGAAAGGAATAGACTTGGAACAGAACCCCTGTTGGGCCAGGAATCTTGGTAAAGAAAGAAGCTCAGCAGGAAAGCCTGCTAGGAGCAGCTCTCTGGCACACAGAGTCTGGTTATGGGGGAGGGTCAGGGGTGTGCTTCAAAAATAATAAAAAAAAATTCCTTTCGTTTTTTGTCTATATTCTAACCCAATCTGGGCTATATTCACCCCCTTGGTGTCACAGCTAGGACCCCGAATTCACTGTCCTGCTGAAGGCAAAAAATCCTACCTTTTCCAGCAGTTGTTGTCAGAACTCAGATCAGTAGCTACTTCTCAGTCTGCCATCTTGGCTCTGCCCACTAGAGAGCATTTTGATAGATGACTTTCTTACCCCCAGATTGGACCTATGTATATCAGTGACTCCTTGTATTAGCAGCCTGAAATATATTTTTTCTTGTTCTTGATTTTAGATAGCTTCGCTATGATGTGCCTTACTATGTACCTTTTTTGGATTAAGGAACTTGAGTGTTCATTCGGTTTTCTGAATATCTGTGTCTCGAATGTTACCCAGGTATAGAAACGTTTCTGCTATGATAACATTAAGTATGTTATCTACTTCTCTTACACTCTTTTCATCCTCAGATATCTGAATAACTCTCCATTTTCCCCCTGGGGGTGTCTGCTTCATTCAGAGTATCCATTTGGAGAATTGATTCTTTTTTCATAGACCTATCCTCTCCAACAGGTTTAAACTCACATAATATTTTTGTTGTATCTTTTAAACTTGATATTTTCTCCTTAGTCTGCTTTCAAGGTCTGCTACTTAAGCTTTAGCTTTATCCAAAGTGTCCTTCATGTTCTATAGTTATGTTTATAGTTTTTTTTCATTTATTTTGTAACTTTTAGATGATATGATCTATGAGTTCTTGAAGATGTGTCTATATGTTTAGTTTCTTGATTTGTTTCCATAATGAACTGTATCTCTGGCATTTTTCCAGATTTTTTTTTCATTTTTGATAATTTTTCCCATGGTTTGGTTGCTTCTAAACTCCTACATAAGGCATATTTTCTGCTGTTCATCCAGCAGGTGATGCTGTGACTATGTTGTTTATATGTCCTGGTGTGTGTAGGAAGGGTAAGACTGGGGGAGGGGAGATTCTATAGTCTACTGCTGGTTAGATAAATTTACCACATTGTAGGGACCAACGCTGTGCTCCACTGTGTAGCTACCACAAGTTACTCATGTAGGTTCTGTTGGAGACACGGGTGATCAATGAGGGACTCTGCATATAATTCCTCAGGTATACAAGTTTTAGAATATTATCCAAAAGACAGGTAATAGTTACACTCAATAAATATAGTACGGGAAACTTTCCTTAAGTGGAATCACTGCATTGGAGGGTTTTGTAGTAGGGGAGAAACACTACAAAAGCATGCAGAGTTATAGCCAATTAGTAGAGTAAGGGTCAGGTGATGGGAACTTGACTAAAGGAAAATATCAAAGCTGGTGTTTCTTACTAAACCCACTCAACAAAATTTTACTAAAGGCAGACCAGTTGTATATGATCTTGTGAAATAAAAGTACATTATGCAGAATTTGACCAGCTACAGAGAATGAAACATGCTCTCTGAACTAACCCAAGGATTCTTGGTTAAAATAGATTAAAGAAGACAAAGAAGAGTCCATAGTCAGTACTTAATTAGAAAGTGGAGAGAAGAGTATTTGCCAAATTTGGTCAAGGATCAAATCTTTTCTGATATTCACCAGTAATTCCTGACAGCCATTTGTTGGGCAGTATGCCAGCTCCCCCTCGACTTCTGTCTCTAATCCTGCTAACTAAGCACTGGTATGCCTGTATGGGATTGGTTTGATCCCACTCAAAGCTGCCGTCTATTTACATAAATCACTAACTATGTAACACCCTCCCTCCAGGGCATTGGTGGTTCAGTGGTAGAATTCTCACCTGCTCCGCCTCCTCTCCTTGTCACACCCTATTTTTAACCAGTCATTTTCTCTCCACCCTCTCTACATCACATCCTGTTCACACCCTACTTGGAAAGTATATATAAGGACAGCATTATTCCTTGTAGTTTAGTTTTTAGTTTAGCTTAGCTTGGCTTAGATTGTGTTGCATTCTGCATGAATAAAGAGATACTGCCTACAGCTCAACCATGAGTCCCAGGTCATCTGTCTCCACTCGCGAAGCTAGCCCAACAGCCATATACAAATTAAATCGGAAACTGGTGGTTGAAAGGCAGAAGAGATTTATCCAAGAAAGAGTAGGTAAGAGTATAAACTGTGTGAAAAACAGTGGATATACAAATCAGGAAATGATTAAAGAGACACGGAGAATTTAGAATAAATAAAATATTAGTTTCTGGGCTGGATGACGGAGCACCTGGTTGAATACATGTTACAATGTGCAAAGACCTGGTTTAAGCCCCCACTTCCCACTTGCAGGGAGAAATCTGTAAGTGGTAAAGCAGTATTGCAGCTGTCTCTCTTACTCTCTCCTTCTCTATTTCCCTCTTCTCTCTCTAGCCAACAAATAAAGATAATAAAAACTATATATATATATATATATATATATATATATATATATATATATATATTAATATCCATAACTATAGGTACTCATCCAGTGTTTGGCATTAATGAGAAAGAACTCTCAAAGTATCTATTAAATAAAAAGAAAAGTAAACTTGCTAATGTTATCATTATAATGTGTTTCTAATCTAACTTTTACTAGACCAGGATTTTTTTTTTCTGAAATGTATCATCACATGTCAGAAAGCTGCATAACTGTCCACTTCCCAACTCTAAGTGTAACCATTAATCATCTCATTCCCAGGCATTACTGGTATTTGAGAATATTTTCTTGTATGCTCCAAGCTTTTGATCATCAGAAATAATTTGTAGTTAATTCCTGGGATCAAAAGAAAAATAATTTCTATTTAAAAGAATGTGCAAGTCATTAGCAGAAAATGTGTTTATACTGACAGTCATTTAAATTTTTTAGTTAAGGGAGTTGGGTGGTAGCGCAGTGGGTTAAGCACATGTGGCTCAAAGCTCAAGGACCTGCGTAAGGATCCTGATTCGAGCCCCCAGCTCCCAACCTGCAGGGGAGTCGCTTCACAGGTGGTAAAGCAGGTCTGCAGTTGTCTATCTTTCTCTCCTCCTCTCTGTCTTCTCCTCCCCTCTCCATTTCTCTCTGTCCTACCCAACTACAATGACATCAATAACAACAATAATAACTACAACAATAAAAACAACAAGGGCAACAAAAGGGAAAATAAATAAATATTAAAAAAAACATTCTTAGTTAAATCCCCAAGTCTAGTGAACACAGACCATTGAAAAGACTAAATGCACTAGTTATGTTATTGGGAGCAAGTTAAGAAATAAACAACTCTCTTTGTCTCAATTCCATCTTCAATAAAAACAGACACAGTTAATGTTGCAGCATCTGAGGTGATTCATATTTATAAATATTACTAAGTATCTAAGATGGGACAGGTGTTCAAGATAATAAAATGGTATTTCATTCAGAGTCACTAACAATGGTGATGGAATATGTCATATGGTCACCTTCCTTTGCTTTGTTATGTTTCCTCACTGGTAAACTCTTCAAACCCACAGATAACAGGAGAATGTTACAATGGGTGATAAAATATGCTTTAGGGAAACTGAGAGTTCAGGAGTGCCAGTAAAGATGACACTTTTTATTGCTGACACTTCCTTAGTGAACAGACACATAAAGAACCAAAAGTAAACATTTATTCATGCAGAATGAATTCTATAAATACTACATTCTTTGTGCTTTCATTCAGTCGTTCAGTGATCATTCACTGGACATCAATCAAACATCAGAGTATTCCTGGCTACTATTTCACAAAGCTTACTGAGACACATACCTTATCCTGAAATAATTCATACTTGAATAATAGGAAGTGGAATATAAGTAGTCATATTCAAGAGAAATTTGAAGTTTGTGTAAGAAATTGTAGAAGCACAAAGGACAATCCTCTAATCTATTGTAATAATGGTGTCATGAAAAATGTGAATCCAGTGTTATGCTTAAGGGTTTATCACTCAAAGGAAGATTAGGAAGTATACAGTTCTGTCATAGATTGACAGATAAGAACAATCTTTTTATAAGGAAGACAGAGACACAAAGAAACCAAAGGGAGAGAGAGAATAGATCACAGGTTTGCCATTTTTAATGATATTTAATCTTCCTTCCTTCCTTCCTCCCTTCCTTCTTTCCTTCCTTCCTTCCTTCCTTCCTTCCTTCCTTCCTTCCTTCCTTCCTTCCTTATCTCTTTCTTTCTCTTGAAATTTTACATATTTCAATTTACTATATTCACACATGAGCAAAGAAATCTTGGATTTTTTTTTTTTTACTATTTCCTTCCTTCACTAAGCATAACCACCACCATAAACTGTTATACATCTGCCACCTCTGTTTATTTATTTCTAGTGTAAGTTTCCAAGATGTGTAACTACTTTCTTGCTACAAATGCTTAGGCTTTAAGGTCATTGGAAACCGTAGCTCATTTTTACATTTAATTTCTCCCACTCATTCATTTCTACTGATACTGTCATGACACACTCTGGTTCATCACCCAACAGTTGTGAAGGCAGACCATATTAGTATATTGGTGTATAATATCTGACCCAGAAGAGGCTAATATCCAAGACTTGTGAGTTTTGGGCAGATGTGGCAGAGAGGGCTTTAAACAGTGAGTTGGGTCATGAGGAGAAGAGTCAAGGAGCTAGGTAAGAGCTGGAGACAGTGGCCCTTTGCTGATGAGCTCAGGAAGTCAAATGGTGATGGGGGCTGTTAACTTGCAAGGTGAACAGTACCATCGGTTCCAGACTGAGGTCAAGAATCCTTATGGGTAGAAACTGAAGCTCTCTGGAGATGTTGTGTTTAGACTGGTGCTCATGAGGTGAGATAGAGGGACTCACATATATGAAACTAAAACTGAAATAGTTGAGGAGAACCTAGCCCCAAAGGGTAGTTAAGAGTACTCTTCCTGGGGGTCAGCGGTAGCACAGTGGGTTAAGCACATGTGGCACAAAATGCAAGGACCAGAGTAAGGATCCCAGTTCAAGCCCTCTGGCTCCACACCTGCAGGGAAGTCACTTCACAGGCAATGAAGCAGGTCTGCAGGTGTCTATCTTTCTCTCCCCCTCTCTGTCTTCACCTCCTCTCTCCATTTCTCTCCTATCCAACAAAGATGACATCAATAACAATGACAATAATAACTACAATGAATCAACAAGGGCAACAAAAATGAAAGTAAATTAATTATTAATTAATTAATTAATTAAGAGTTCTCTTCCTGGAACTAGGGTCCAAATCCAAAGACAAAACTGATGCCAAGTTGATTAATTGATCCAGTGTCCAGCTCTCCTGCTTGGAGACAAGTTGATTATTTGTTTCCGCCACAGGACAAAATTGATTTGCAGTCTTAGGATAATGTTTCGCATTGGGATGACTGGCACCTGGATGTGATTAAAAGTCTCTGGGGTTTCTATGAGAGATCTTGACACACATCTGGTAAGACTAGCAAAAGCACTGATGATAATGCCCACAGTTCTTTGAAGTTTGAATCATATATATATATATATATATATATATATATATATATATATATATATATATATATATATATCTTAGCTCACTTAGGAAGGCCCATACTGAGGTAGTGATTGTGAGGCAGATCTGCATGTTATCCCAGGGGCTTTGATTGCCACAGAGACAGCAAGGTAGGGAGCCGAGGAGCTCATGCTCAGCTTGGATATGTAGAAAGTGAAATCCAATTCGGTAAGGTATCCACCGGCTTCAGCATTCAACTCTTCAACCTAAGTTATTTTTTCTTTCTTCTTACATGATTCCCACTTTAAAATTAAAATTAGTTCCCTGGGTAAAGTTAGTTTTTGGACCAATTCCTAGAATTTTCAGCATTTCACACTCAGAGGTGTACTGGCTCCACTTCAGCATTTTTTTTTTTTTTTTGAGAGTACCTGATTGTGTTGACAAGAAAATTTGGAAAAAAAAAATTCCAGGCTGCTTCTGGAAAGTATAATTAGTTAATATATCTCAGAACTCTATATAATGGATATCTCCTTGGGGATTGACTATGGCTGTAGTTTTCTCAATTTGTGACTGAACAGTCATTGGATTTGCCTCTCCCTTTGAATCTCTGCTCAGGTCTCTGATTTGCTGACTTCAGGATCCTAAAGGATATTTTCAATTTTAAACCTTTTTATTTTATTTTATTTATTTATTTTCCCTTTTGTTGTCCTTGTTGTTTTCACTGTTGTTGTAGTTATTGTTGTCATCCTTGTTAGATAGGATAGAGAGAAATGGAGAGAGGAGGTGAAGACAGAGAGGGGGAGAGAAATTAGACACCTGCAGACCTGCTTCACTGGCTGTGAAGCGACTCCCCTTCAGGTGGGGAGCCGGGGGCTTGCACTGGGATCCTTACACTGGTCCTTGCGTTTCGTGCCACCTGTGCTTAATCCGCTGCGCTACTGCCCAACTCCCGGATATTCTCAATTTTAAATGTTCAAGAAAATAGGGAGAAGTGAGAAGGATTAGATTGATTTTGATTATAATGACTCTAGTAGACTGAAATTATTCAAATTTTATTTTAAGTTTTATTTGTTATTTACTCTTTGACAGGTTCTGTCTGATATACTACCTATGAATTATACATCCATATATATTAAATTTTAACTAACATTTATATTGTCCTTATGAAATCATGTTTGGTTCCGTACGCTTCCTTGGGAAATGAAAAGAGTCATTGATGTTTCAAGATCATATTTAAATAGAATCAGACCTCTAAGCAGATCTAGCTCCAATGTTGTGCCCTTCCTCCTCACCACAGTATAAGTTACAATTGGTTGAAGACAGAGGCAGCTTTGGCTTGCAACCATATCTGTAGTTAGTCAAGGATACACACATAGACAGTAGTTAAAAAATAATCATGACAGGAGTCTGTGGTAGTGCAGCTGGTTAAGTGCACATGGTGCAAAGTGCAAGGACAAGCATAAGGATCCCGGTTCAGTGTTCCTGGCTCCCCACCTGCAAGGGGCTCTATAATGGAGATGTGAGGGTCCTGCTGTCTTAGGATTCCAAAAGACAATCGATAGTTAATGTTATCATCACATTATTTGGTAATTGGGTTAACTTTGAAAAGTCCTTTTGTTAGGGTTTGCTTTACAGTATCCAGTATCTTGTATATAGCTGTGTTATTGGTTGCTTCTGATCTACTCGGTCTACGCTTTTGAGAGAGTCCACATATCAAGTACACAACCTATATATAAAAAAGACTCAGTCTGTGTTTTAAAAAACTTCGAGACATACAATTAATTTTCCCCCTCTCATATTAACTAGTGATTTATATAACTACATTTCACTAGGATTGTACATAAACACCATTCCCACCACCAAAAGACTGTGTGACCCATCCCTCCCACCCACTCCCACCACCCACTGTCCCAGGAAGATGCATGTCTACCCCTCACCACAGGGTTTTTACTTTGGTGCCCTACTTACAATTTGGTCAGGTCCTGCTTTTAGTTTCCCTTTCAGATCTTCTTACTCAACTTCTGTTGATGAGTAGGATCATCCCATACTCATCTTTATCTTTCTGACTTAGCTGACTTAACATAATTCCTTCTAGCTCTGTCCAAGATGGGTCAGAGAAGGTGGGTTCATTGTTCTTGATAGCTGCATAGTATTCCATTGAGTATATATATATACCACAGCTTTCTCAGCCACTCATCTGTTGTTGGGCACCTGGGTTGCTTCCAGGTTTTAGCTATTATGAATTGTTCTGCTATGAACATAGGAGTACACACCTCTTTTTGGTTGGGTGTTATGGAGTCCTTGATTCATATGGAGGACTCCAACAAGCTCATTGAGCCCAGTCATGTAGTAGGATTCATTGTTTTCTGCAGTAAGGTGATGGAAACAGAGCTGTTGGAATGAGAATTAAGATGGTATCCTGTGTCTGACATGTTGAACTTCTTTGGCTAGACTTTTCTCAGCTTCCGACATCAGGCATATTCAGGGTGATGTGGTTGTAAACTGAACTTTTATCAATTATTAAGGGTAGAGAGTTCAGTTCAGTTCAGTTCAGTCTCAGGAAGATGAGGATGAACGGATACAACATGAAGTACAAGATGCTGAGATGTTCCAAAGTTCAGTAATCTCTAATCAAGTTTAAAAACAAGCTGAACCTTTACTGTACATAGTGAATAAAAAGTTGAAATCAGACCCCCCGTAACTTATTATTTGTCAGCATTGTGCATTCACAAAGGGTTACTTTCATCGTATCATGGGATGAGGTTGATATGGTGCTGCTTTTAGTTATCTCATCTAGTTGGGCTCAGGAGGACAGAGACTGTAAGTTTGAGCAATTTGTGTCTTGCAAGGTATCAACTGATTTCATTTAAGTTATAAAATTTATCCACATTGGATTGTTCATTGAATTTCATAACGCTCATGACATCAGTGCATATAACCCTAATTCATTTCTGACATTGCTATTTGTAACTGCTCTTTATAAGATAGAGGGAGAGAGAAATAAAGAGGGAAAGAGGAAAGAGAGAAAGAAAGAGAGAGAGAGATGAAGTGCTGCTTCACCACTCAAACACTTCTGTTGCAGGTGGGGATTGGTTCTTGAACCTGGTTTCTTGTAGCATATATGTTACATGTATAGTGTAACATGTATGTTCTATCAAGTGTGGTACTGTGAAACTCTATTTGTAACTTTTCTATCAGTATTTTATTTTAGAAAGAAAGAGAGGTCAAGGTTGATAAGTTACTATTTGTTATCTATTTATAAGTTATCTATACTATAACTTATTTCTTTGATGTGTTGAGGCCCACATATTTTGGGGACACTCCATTGGCATTATCTATTGACCATTAGATAGTACTGAATGGATGTCAGATGCAAAGTGGAGAGAGAGAAGATCTGGAATTAATCCAGAGGTCAATGATGGTGGATACCCAGGAAATATGAGATCTAGAAAGATTCAGTGGGTGACTCTAAAACTCTACCTAATGATATTTCCAAGTAAGTGTCATTTCAGTCCAAGGACAGGACAATTTCAAATGTCTCTAAGGAATGCCTATTGTGTCTTCTCCACAGTAATGAAAACTGTATCTTGTTTTCCTATATATGGCCCTGTTTTTTATTATATTCCCAGCTAGTCATGGGAAGTACTTGAGTATCTGCACTCATAGTTCAGATGTTGAAAAAATCCAGCAAAGGCTTGTCTTTTACTCAGTTGCATAGAAGAGGAATATCTTATAAGGCATTCTTTGATCTTCAAAGTGGTCTACACGTTTCTGAACTAGCTGATTATAAAATTGCAGAATTTGAAGCGATAATTATTACCAGGTCTTTTTTTAAATTTTTTATTTTTATAGACAAATCAACTGAGGCCCAGAAGGGTTAAGTGGCATGCCTAATAGGAGGACAAGTTAGACTGAAAACTTAAGTCTTGTAACCCCAATCCCAATAACCTTTGTGGAGAAAACACTATTCACCCTCATATTTGCATTCTTGAGCACATGTTTTTACTTTCATCAAATACATGAATCCTTGTTGAACCATCCAATTATCTAATCTACTCCCTTTCCTGCTGGCAGAGGCTGTGAAGGACTATTCAATGCTCATATCAGTCATACCGCTGTAACTCCAGGTGCCTCCAGCCTACAAGTGACAATCTCTAACACAACCCTTTCCAAGCCCACCAGAGAAACGGTGAGTTAAGGATGCAAACCTGAATGACAACCTGAAATTACGGTTAACACTCAGTGACTATATGCATATTCCAATAACTCAGAACTTTAAGAGTATTTATTTGTCTGCTATGTCTGTCATGTTAATCACCAATTTTGTCCAAAGTACATCTATGTGATTTTTAATTTTTTTTTTTTTTTTACCAAATACTCAATGCAATGTCACCTTGATTTTTGTGGTATGTCATTAGTCTTAGACTTATGTTGATCATTTATTTAGATTAAAATGTTTGAGGAATGACATTAAAATTATTTATATTAAAATTATACAGGTGTGATATGTGCACCTGTGTATTTGTGATACATATATGTATTTTACTTGTATATACATAATGATATGTATATTTTATTTTAGATATCATCTTGTATTTTTGTTGTTTATGGGGCTTTGCCACTGTTCTGGGAGACTTTTTTTCTCCTTTTATATTGAAAACTATAAAGATAGAAAGAGAAGGAAAAATAACACAGCTCTGAAGGATCCACCAGTGTAGTGTGAGGCTGGGTTGAATCTGGGTCATATTATGAGAAAGCAACACAAAATCCAAATGGAAAATGATGTATATGTAGTTTTAGTTGTAGTAAAACATCTCTGTGCTGGGATTTTTAAAGGTACTAGAGAGCAGTGAATAGGACAATTGTCTTCTGTCTCACAAAGTTCATGCCAATGAAGGGGAGGCAGAGAAATGACAGCTCCAGAAAAATATCCAGAAAACAATTTAATGTTACACTCAATATTCTGTATAACATTTGTGTTTGCTTGTTAATATGTGATTTTTAGATTACAAGAAAGCATCTGCTAGTAAGTTTATTTTTCAGTACAGTCTTGAAGTGGTAGAAAAGTTAAAAAGTGAAATAAAGGAAAATGAAAACTAAGATTTTTATGAGGGTTTTGTTTATTTATTTTTCTCATCCCTGGAATTCCATCACTCAAAGTCAGCTTTTTTAGCTAGCAAGAAAGAGATAGAGGGGGAGAAGGAGAAGTGCCTCAACATCAAAACATCCTCCAATCTAGTGGAAGGTGGACTTGAACCTGACTCATGTGCATTAGCAAAGCAGGCACAGTAGACAGGTGAGCTATTTGCTGACCTGATTTCCCCTATGCTTGATAAGAATATGTGGGAAATTGGAGTAAGTACATGTGTCTAGCTACATCGAGGTACAACCTTGTGACAAAATAAAAAGCATAAATGTAGCTTACAGTGAGAGTTGTGTAGACTTGTATATTGGGCACACTGTGTGTCTGGATGAAAATTTTGTAATCAGTTTATTGGAAGAAATAATAATTTACAAGGCATCCATTGTCAGTGGAATATATGTATAGGTATAGGTATATTTTTCTTTTGCCACTATGAATCCACTGCTCCTGTAGTTAATTTTCTTCTATTTTGTTGCCTTTGTTGTTATTGGATAGGACAGAGGAGGATTGAAAGAGGAGGGAAAGGCAGAGAGGGGGAGAGAAAGACAGACACCCGCAGACCTGCTTCACCACTTGTGAATCAACCCCCCTGCAGGTGGGGAGCGGGGGGCTCAAACCAGAATCCTTAAGCTCGTCCTTGTGCTTGGCACCATGTGCACTCAACCAGCTGTGCTACTGCCAGGCCCCATATTTATATATATTGTATCTCTCTGTGATAGGAATGCACACATCACTCCCACTGCCCATTGAAATCTTCCTCCACTTTTGTGTCATGGATCCTCATATATATATATTGCTGTCTTCTCCCTTCCTTTTGTTTTTTTTATTGGGGAATTAATAGTTTACAGTTGAGAATAAAATACAGTAGTGTCAGGCTAGCTTCATGGGCATAAGAGAGATGACCAGGGACTCATAGCTGAGCTGGGAACGCAGTTCAATCTTTATTGATGAGCGGGGATGCAGTTCAACAGTCTAATCTCTATTCATTAGAAAATACTGTCCTTTATATCTCCTGAGGCGGAAGTGTCAGGAAGAGGAAGTATGTAGGATAGGGGATGGGGAGAAGGAAAAAGCATGCACAAACCAGTGGGGATTAAACCAATGAAAACAATGATTATGTAAATAGACCACAGAGTCAAGCAATGCAACAGAAGGGGTCTTAGAAGCAGAATTTAGAAGCAGACCAACATAGTAGGTGGTACATGTGTAGTACCTCTCAATTTTCCACATACCAATCCAACTTCTCACTCAGGTCCTCCTCTGCCATCCTGTTCCAGGGCTTGAACACTTCTCCCTACCCCAAAGTCCTTTACTTTGGTGAGTACACCAAATAACTGGAAATTTTGCTCCTTTTGTTGGAAGCAAATGATTGCCTTCTCTGGAATAACATATTTTAAATCTATCTGATCTCAATTCTATGGAAAGAAAATGTTTTCAAATTAAAATATTATTTAAAAATCTTGTCTCTGTCCCCCAGAACTCTGACTAACTAGGGAAAGAAAAAGAGACAGGCTGGGAGTATGGATCAGCCTGTCAAAGTCCATGTTCAGTTGAGAAGCAATTACAAAAGCCAGACCTCCCACCTTCTGCACCCTATAATGACCCTGCATCCATACTCCCAGAGGGATAAAGAATAGGAAAGCTATCAGGGTGGGGAGGGGATACGGAGTTCTGTTGGTGGAAACTCTCTGGAATTGTACCCCTTATCCTATGGACTTGTCAGTGTTTCCATTTTATAAATTAAAAAATAGCAGAATTGACTATAGAGTCAGTACAACCAAGACTATCAATTTAGAGTATATTTGATAACTTTAAAGAAGAATAATGTTAAAAAATATGATGAAATTATAAGCAATGTTAAGACCAGATAGGAATGTTTGAAAAACAATAAATTTTAAATGCATTGGTTGAAATTAGAAAAAAAATTGTGGTCAGCAGAAACATTCATTTAGACACAACTAAGAAAGAATTAGCAAACTGAATCATAGATCTGATAATATGTAATGATGACAGAATGAGACACAGAGAGACAAGCAGAGAGAAAAAATTAAAGGTGTTGAAAACAGAATATGTGAGCAATTTCTAATTTGAGTCTAAAGGTGTGGGTACAAAATTACCTGCTACAACTAACAGGCTTGAGTAATATATTGTTGGTATTGGAGCATCTCTTAATGTATGATTTCTGGGCTGAGTAATCACTGTACCTGGATGTTGTTGTGTGCCGCAGAGAAGACAGAGAGGAGGTCCGGAGCGAAGAGGGAACACAAATCTTTATTTGTGCTGGCACCTCAGAGTTGGGTGCTAGAGAAGCAGGTTGGGCCACGTGGAGGTAGAGAAAATGGCCGCCTCACGCAGTAACTGTGACTGAACACCAAAGTGAAGCGCTGGCAAGAGAGCGAGGTGCGGAAGAAGAAGGGCTTTTATAGGAGTAGCTTTCACGAGAATGGAAAGGGGGAGGAGTAACCATAGCACTCCAGGATAGGATAATAACTCTCCTGAGAATGGGAGGGGGGAGGAGTAACCAAAGCACTCCAAATATTGTGGGGAATATAGACAATGCCCTGAGGGCACAACATGTTGGAACAGGCACTCCGAGAATGTCCCAACTCTCGCGGGAACTAGCAGTAGCCTGAGGGGACAACATGGCGGATGTGACTGCATCTGCACAATTTACCAGCATCTCCCCCTTTCCTTTTATCTAATGCCCAGGGCAACAGTGTGTAAAGTATATGAACTACTCAGGGTCAGTCTATGAAAAACCAGCAACGTGAAGGGAAGGAAGCTGCTGTAAAATTGTCTAAAGTGTCCAAAGGGTATACCAGCAAGTATGATAGAAGTCTCAGTCCAAAGTAGGTGACTAGGGGGAGAAATGGCAGGGGATGAAATGCTGCATGAGGAAGGTCAGCCTCTGGAATTCTGCTTTTCTGTAGAGAATGAGCTGGAACTGCCAAAACGTGATAGGTCAGAGCAGAAGCAGGGAAGGCAGACAGGCAGTAAAAAAGTTCTGTCCTTGGAGTCTGTGAATCAGGTTCTTCAGATCACGTCAGGTGACATCTAGGGTTTGGGGGGGGGGGGGGTTGTGCCACTGTAGTCGTGCCATCTAGTGGGTGATGTCAGGGTGTGCAGGGGTCCAGATGTTTTTTTCCCGGATTCCTGTGGAAGAAACACAAACAATCTGCTTCTCGTGGTTAGCAGGGCATCTGATTTGAATGCTTTATAGAAAAAGAGGTTTGGTGCCTTAGCCAACTGAGTATTGGGGGATGCATCTTTCCTATTCATTTATTATTATTATTTTATATTATTTGTCATGGTAGTCAGCTGTTATCTGGAAGGTCCTGGGTGATTCATGGGGAAAAAGAACTTATCTTTCAACAAGGACTCTAAGGTGTAGGTAAGCGGGACCTGATCACAGGAATATAGCGGAATGAGAATGCAGGGGCCAGAATCTTATGCTCAGTTAAGTGACCTGGAAGTTCCTCATAGCATTTCACTCTCATGTTAGTTGCCCGAACTCAGAATTCAGTTACATGGATACAAATGGCTGACATTCTAATACCAGTAATCGAAAATCAAATTTGTCTCCTTCGTCTAATCTCTGTCACTCCTGATGCTGTCTGCAGAAAGTACGCTTCCCAGGTTTCTGAGAATATGCTGTACACATACAGGTGGTCTCTGTCTCCTGCCTACAGTGCCCCATATAGCAAAGCAGGCATGTGTACTAGTGCCTCATACAACTAAGTGGCTCCTACCCAATCATAGTAATAATTTATGGGTTTTGTCATGGAACATATACATTTTGACGTCTGTTTTTGTAGTAAATTAATGAGAGTAAACCAAGGAAGAATAAATGAATGAAAACAATCAGGTTTATTAAATGAAGTAAAATAAAAATGCTTTGTTTAATTTGTTCAGATGTGGAAGAGTAAAAAGAGGGAGTCGGGTGGTAGCGCAGCAGGTTAAGCGCATGTGGCACAAAGCTCAAGGATTGGCAAATGAAGAGTAAAAAGAAAAAAGGTAGAAATAATTTCCCCTATCCATGTAATAGTTTACAATTATTTTGACAGTAAAACCTAGGACAGTCTTAACTGATAATTATAGGTGTCTCATCCCTAAAATATAATATTATTAAAAGATATATATATATATATATATATATATCGACATCATGACAAAATTAGGTTATTTCCAGAATTGACTACTTCTTAACATAAGAAATATTTATAATTAAACATGATTACTGGTTTAAGGAAAAATATATAACTCACTATTACTCATTTTCTAATTTTATTTTAGATAAAGACAGGCAGAGAGGGAGGGAGAGAGAGGGAGGGAGAGAGAGAGGGAGGGAGAGAAAGAGAGAGAGACAGAAAGAGAGAGAGAGAGAGAGAGAGAGAGACTCACAATACTGAGACTGCCTTCAAAGTGGCTGGGCTGGAACCTGGGTCTCATACACATACACATACACGGCAGGGGGCAGGGAAGTGCACTAATGAAGTGATACTCATACTCTAATTTCTCCTCCTCTCCCTCCTCTTCTCTTCTTCTTCTTTTTTTTTTTACAAATAAAGAGGAGTGTACATCAACACCATTCCCACCACTAAAGGACTTTTTCGGACTCTAATTTCTTACACACCTACCAAGTACTAGATATTATTCTAAATGCTAAGGAAAGATTAAGAAACAAAGCGATCACACTCATTTCACTCTAATTGGAGAAATAGATGTAGAAAGGGAAGGGCTGGAAAAAGTTTAGCAAGCATAAAAAGAAAATGCTGGTGTGTAGTCTTTGCAGATTCCTGTGGTATAATATTCCTACCATGGTCAATTTCAAGCTACCAAATGGAGTATCACTTTATAAGAGAAGTGTATAATCCTGAGCTATTATGAACTGACTTCAGTATTCCTCTGGGGAAGCCGATAATGGATGTCATCATTCAGTGAGCTGCATTCTCTATTGGAAGGTGAGAAATGTCAGGGAGGATATTGATAGGGAAAATGGAATGGTGAGAGAGAAGGGAAGAGATGTGTATGTGTGATGTGTGTGCGTGCGCGTGTGTGTATGTACAAATATGTGTGTGATTCACTAACAAAGTGACCTTTGAATGAAACCTGTAGCAGGTGAGGGAAGCTTCTCCATGCTTATCTAGACAGACCAGAAATGATAAGGAAAGAGTGGGTCTGCCCTTTATAAGAAGCTGTGGCTGCACCAGAATGGGAAGAGGTGAGAGTAGCAGACAGGAAGTCAGAGAAGATTGTCAAGTTAAATCACAGAACACCTGACAGGTCATAAAAAGGGATCTGACTTTTACTGTGTGATGTGGAGTCAAGTTAAGTGCCATTATTTGACTTGTTGCAGAACAAACAAACCAACAACAACAACAAAAGCACTCTGTCCTTAACATCACAGGAGTGCAAGGGTGATGGATGCACGTTCCTGTGATAAACCAAGTTAAGAGGGAGATTTCAGCTTAGACTATAATGACAATACTTATATCATGCTGTGATGAAAATCATTTAGGATTCAGGGTAGACTTTAACAGAGATCCAGTGATATCTTTTGTGGGCATGAAACACATGAAAAGGGAAAGCTGACTCCAACTGGTCTTTGGTGTAGCCCAACTTGAAAAGAGTTGAAGTGTGAGAAGGAGCCACAGGGAAGGAGGGGTCTGGAGCACTCACTAACATAGGACAAAACCCAGCAGCAACTGGTGTTCTGATAACCAAAGGGAGAGTCTTTCAATGGGTTATTCCAGATCTAAATTTATTATTATTTTTTTAATAGTGATTTAATACTGATTTACAAAATTTCAAGATAACAGAGGTACAACTCTGCACCATTCCCACCACCAGAGCTCTGGATCCTCAATCCCTCCACTGAAAGCTACGACAGTTCTCCTAAGGTTGTTGATACAGGTTAACTATTATTTATAAGCTGTCTGTCTATATTTGCATATATTTACCCATTTTTAATGTCTCCTCTTCCTTTCCAAGTCACACATACACCTATTACTACGACCAAATGTCCCTTCATTTTGCCTCTTCACTCTCCAGGTCCTGATGGAGCTGGAGTTCAGAGAGCCCACTGGTCATTTTCCTCTATCATTTCTCCCCTACTGGGAGCATAGATTAGAATTTTTTTTTTGGGGGGGGACAGAGGGTTGGAGTTCTTGCTTCTGTAATTGCTCCTGTGCTGGCCATGAACATTGGGAAGTCTGTCTATACCCACCAGTCTGTTTCTATCTTTCCCTAGTAGGGTAGGGTTCTGGAACAGCCATGAGTTTCCAGGACACACTGGTGAGGTCTTCTGTCCAGGTAAGTCATGATGGAATCACGATAGTGTCTGGAATGCGGTGGCTGAGGCTGCAGATTTATCACTTGAATTCGATTGATTTGTTAAGGTCTATAGCGATAGTTATTTATTTTTTGCGGTGATGGTGAATCTGATCTTTTTCCTGCTACTCCATGGCCACACTTTTGGCAGTCTCATCTCAGAACTAAATTTATAACTAAATTTATAATTAAATTTAGTAATTAATACTTGCCAAAATTAACTAATTTCAGCAAAGAGAGTTGTTTCAGTAGATGGTTGAATTGAGTTTCCAAACGGAGTGAGCCTGAGAGGGAACAGGAGAGGTATTAAAACACTTAGTTTAATCACCATCTCATTAGAGTGTTGAAGGTAAAATGGAACTGAGAGATGGGAATATCTGAAGGAATGAAAGTGTTCAGGAGAATGGATCTCATTTATTTCTTTTATGCAAGAAGAAAGAATGTTCATATGCTGATGAGAATGACTCTTTAGATATAAAGACATTGCTGAAAAAGCATGTATCTCTTATATCACATAAGCTAATGTCAAATAAATGAAAGACTCCAGAGAAAGGAAAAACTTTCAGAAGAATATTCCTTTAGGACTTCATAATGTGATATTAAAACATCAAAATAAGAGGTAAACCTAAAAAAGATACTATGTTTCACAAAGGATAAAAATAGACTATTAATTCTAGGAAATATTTTCAATGAATGATTAATATCAAAACAATAATTTTTGAAAATAGGGAAATAAATTTTAAACCTATTGTAAAATAATTATATGGAAAAGAAACCTGAAAGGTCTCTAGATCTTTTGGAAGATGAGGAACTTTACTGGTAACTAGAAAATCTAATTTAAAATATCCTTTCTAATATACCAAACAAAACTGTAAAGCATGAACAGTTTGATTGCACAGAAACACTCATGCATTGTTAATAGCAGAGTGAATTGTTACATGTTTGAATGACTTTAATTTTCATATATATATATATATATATATACACTTATATCCTATAAGTGTATATATATATATATATATATATAAATTCCAGCTCAAGATACATTCTATAGATACCTTATTTTCTTTTTTTAATATTTATTTTATTTATTTATTCCCTTTTGTTGCCCTTGTTGTTGTTATTATTGTCGTTGTCGTTGTTGGATAGGACAGAGAGAAATGGAGAGAGGAGGGGAAGACAGAGAGGAGGAGAGAAAGATAGACACCTGCAGACCTGCTTCACCGCCTGTGAAGCGACTCCCCTGCAGGTGGGGAGCCGGGGTTCAAACCGGGGTCTTTATGCCGGTTCTTGTGCTTTGTGCCACCTTCGCTTAACCCGCTGCGCTACAGCCCGACTCCCTAGATACCTTATTTTCCTATGTACTAGGATATGTAGCAAAATATTATAGAGCTTCCAAGAGAATCCAGTCTAATGTGCATCAACTGTAGAATGGATAACTAATTTGTATAATACAAGTCACAGCTGCAAAAATACAGATGAATTTCAAAAATCTACAAGCAAACAGTTTTGTAAAGTGAATCCATAATGCTGTATGCAGTGCAGAAAGTCAGAAAATCTTTTAAGAAGTGGGTAAGGTAAAGAATATATGTGTTACACATATGAGTAAGTGTGTTACAATGACACAATATCATAAAAATCTAAGATAGTCCTTTGTCTTGGCTGGAGAAATAAGTGACTAAGGAGTGGAACACCAGATTATATTCTATGTTTTCTGTATTTTCTTTAGATATGAATTTGTGCTCACGTTATTCAAATTTAACTCTACATATGCGTGCTTAATGTGCTCATTTAAGTGCTGGGATTTTTCTCAATCTTAGACTTTCTATTTCTATTCTCCATTTTTTCAGTTTTCTGGTTTTTCACTTTTATTATGAAAAATTAAATTATAACACATCAAAAAGAATATTATAGTATTCTAAAGTGTACACAATAAGAGGACATTAGCATAGACATGACCAACTTTCTATATATACTGTCATTATAAACAACTGTTCCATTACTCAAGGACATGAGGGCATTTGGGATTTGATGAAAAAATGGTTCCTTGGAAAAACAGGTGTAATTGTGGCATGAAAGTGATCGATGACCAAAGAAGAAGAATGGAAAATACCTTGTGCCTCTGTTTTTTGTTTGTTTTTCAAATGTGCCCACATTTCTTCTGATAATTCACAGTGGAGAACTACAAGAAAGACAAAACAAGCCAAACAAACAAAACTCAGCAGCTGTCAAAAGATACGTATAGAAAAACAATCCATCTACTCTTACATAGTGGTCACAATAGACTTTTGAACTGATTTTATATAATAAGAAGAAGCCTAATGGTTTCCTAGACTTAAAAAATAACTTAATTTTTTGCCATTTTTAAATGTGTGATTAATAATGGGATACAAAATTATAATATTTAAGATTGCAGGGTGTACTTCAATACCACACCTACCACCAATGTTTGTTTTCAATTTTTTACTTTGTACATCGGACTATGGTTAGTTTTTATGAAATGGATTGTAGTCATGTTAATTATTTATATTTAACCAGGAGCCCTTGTGTATCTTTGTTACTGTTTTCTTCAGGTCAAGCTTCTCAAATACTGTGAGATCATACTCTCTTATAGGTCCTGCATATAATTACATCCTGATAGATGGAATGGTTGTTGATAGATGAATATTTCTGGTAATTTTAAATGGATTTCTTCTCCTTAACCCCAGGCATTTATTTGTATGTCCTCCCAAATAATTCTTATTTCAGTGTCTCAGTGTTGAAAAGAATCTTTTCCACTGGACTTTTCACTGTTTTGTGTGGTGCAACGTAACATTATTAGATCTATGAATAAAATTTCAATTTGAGTTCCACTGATTATTTGAATTATGAAGTCTTGTTAACACTTAGAGATGCTCATAACTGAACCAAGTTAGTTTCTATAGGTGTATAAATTCATGCTAGATGGTTGACAAAAGACATGACTAGTCACCAGTTTGTCCTAGAACCCTGCCTCTCCAGAGCTTTGCCCCACTAGGGAAAGAGAGAGACAGGCTGGGAGTATGAATCGACCTGCCAATATACATGCTCAGCAGGGAAGCAATTACAGAAGCCAGACCTTCAATCTTCTGCACCCTATAATGAACCTGGCGCCATGCTCCCAGTGGGATAAAGAATAGGGAAGCTTTCAATGGAAGAAATGGGATACGGAGTTCTAGTGGTGGAATTGTACCCCTCTTATCCTACGGTCTTGCCAATCATTATTAAATAATTATAAAACCCCTTATAAACTATTGGGAAATACCCTATAACTCAAATGAGTATTCTGAAAGCTAAAACTAAAGACAAATGCAAATGCTGAGAATTAGTAGACACAGCTTTGGAGCTAGAGACTTGCATATGGTAGAGTTTATAGTGAGATGTTCAGCTCATTCTATCAAATGACTTCCCTCTTGCCTTGCTGAGGACCATTTAAAGTGTACCATCCAATCAAGTTTTGAAGCATCTTGCCTACAACATTTCAAGGATATCAAATGAAAATAAGCAAATTAAATTGGACTGGATTTTCTTTTAAAATCCTTTTCACTCAAGAGCTATGTGGGATACAAATCACTTTTACAAAAATAACAATCTATGTGCATCTGGACACGTACATTGCACATCTTGATTGCTTATAAAAATGTTCTGGATGAGTTCATGAAAGGAAAGATCAATTTTGTTGATAAAATTCAATCTTCTTACTGGGTATTGAAAAATCTCGTTACTGATGCTTTCAAAATTCAGCTCTGAGCAGTATTTTTGGAGATTAGCATGTAGGGTTCACTTTTCTTCCTTCCTTCCTTCCTTCCTTCCTTCCTTCCTTCCTTCCTTCCTTTCTTTCTTCCTTTCTGTTTTTACCTCTTCTATGCATATCCTTGAAATTGTTTTTTCTTCCCTATAAATTTCAGTTTTCTCCCCTGTATAGAATGTAATTTCTCTTCAGTGTTTTGTGTAAATTAAATCAATCATTTAGACATCATCTCTACTAAAGATCCTGAAAATGCATCCTTGTTCTTTATAGGATATAACTTTATCATCGTTATTTATAGCGATAGTTACTTCATACATCTGATCTTTGATAATGTAATTATTTAAAAAAAAAACATTGATGGTGGGTATAGATAGCATAATGTTATGCAAAGAGACTCTCATGCTTAAGGCTCCAAAGTCCTAGGTTCCATGCCCTGCAGCACCATAAATCAGAGCTAAACAATGATCCCTCATAAAATAAATAAGTAGATAAATAAATAAATAATGAAAGCAACATTTATTGAAGTCAGGGAAAGCACTGTACTGAATATTTGAAATATATATATATATATATATATATATATATATATATATCAGTATCTGTGACTCAGTTGTATTTTAACCTGGTTGGAATTTTAATTACAAAAAATCACATAGAAATATATTGATAGGAACCAACAAAATGGCATAAAAGTCATGTTATAGCTATTCCAGGGGTTTTAGGTGACGGAGGTGGAGAGATTCCCTGAAAACTGGTTTTCACGTGAATTAGACCTACATCTCAAGGTAACTGATGAATGATTCTGTTGGCTGAAAGATTTTTGATGTATGTGGGTTGAGAGCATATAGGGACCACAGTGTTACCCCCTGGTTGCTTTTTTTTGTTAGTCAACAGGCAGGTATTCTGTTTTGTTAGTTTTTTTTTTTTTTTCTTGTGGCTTAATAAGGAGTAGACATGCAGCCTGTATCTCCAGTTCTTGCTGTTCACCAATAGCTTTCAAAACCCTAGCTAGCCCTGGAGTGATGAGTGTGCTGAAGAGATTACTGGTGATCGAGGAGCTCTAGAGAGAAGTCTATAAAATAGAGGGCTGGTCTCCAGAGAGCCCAAAGACTGAGCAGAGTTTTGGAGTTTGTAGGTAGGATTCTATTCTTTTTCTCTGTCCATTTCCTTTCTGACACTAGTGTTCAGTCAACACTGGCTAAGGATGTACACACAATGAAACCTTTACGACACCTCCTGAAGGCTGCACTTTGAAAGCTTCTCTGGTTGATGAGCAAGTTGAGGTGCTAGGTGGATGGCATATACCAGAGAGAGCATGGAAGCACTACCTAGCCCCCTGCCGGCCCGAGCTCCCCACCCAATACATTTCTTCCACTAAGTTGTTCCTGGACTCTATCCTTTGTACTCATATATATATTCCTGAATTGTGAAATTGTTCCAGGCTCTGGGTGTATCTCACCTGGTCGAGTACATATGATACCATGCTCAAGGACCTGGGTTCAAGCCTCTAGTTATCACCTGCAGGGAGAGAAGCACCAGGAACAAGATAACTACAGGTGTCTCCCTTTTCCTCTCCCCACATCTCTGTCTGTCTCTCACCCCACTTCAAAAATGGCCACAAGGGGGGGGGGGACACAGCACTTTGGTGGTGGGTGTGGTGTGGAACTATACACAATAATCTTACAATCTTGTAACAAAATATTAATAACAAATAAAATCTAAAAGAAATGGCCACCGGGAACAGGGGAGTCATACAGACCTTGTTGACAGAAAATAACGGTGCTAGCAATGTGTCAAATCTTAAGATGCTTTAGGAAGCCATACAGTCAGTCAGAAGGACAGGTGGCAACCTGGGACTGGAGGATAGCACCACCAGTGGTCTCAGTGGTCTCAAGAAACTCTGCTGCAGGGCCCAGCTGGTGGCCCACTTGGTTAAGTGCACACATTATAGTACACAAGGGGCCAGGTTCAAGACCCTGGTCCCCATCTACAGGGAGAAAGTGTCAGGAGTGGTGAGGCAGGGCTGCATGTTACTCTCTGTATCTTTCCTTCTCTATCTCCCTCTCCACTCTCAGCTTTTCTCTGTCTCTACTGAATTGTAAAAATAAATAAATAAATAAAATATTAAAAAAATTAACTCTGCTGCCTTTCAGACTCTGATAGCAACTCTATAATAGGTAATGTCAGTACTGAATTCAGTTGTAAGGAACTCAGTTGTTGCCTAGGGAATCATAGAGATGGTTTTTGGTGTCACTCACCAGTGCCAACTCATGCAGCTAATTGGATATCCGGGCCCTTCAAGAGTATATCAGTAGCCAAGCACATATGGCACTGATTAAGAAGGAAACAAGTAAGGATGCAATAACAATTATTAACACATGTGAGAGAGCCAGGGATTCTGGAGAACTCATCCCCACAAGGTCTTACACATGGACTTAGAATATTTTAAGGCATAGGGTTGAGGGAAGATGGATGGAGGGTCCGAAGGACACAGTGATGGCTTCTCTAGGACAAAGGAGGAGAGAGGTAAAGGGGAATGAGCAAGTGAGCAGACACTAGTTGTGATTCCTCTTTATATCTAGGCTCCACTGTCTGCAGAGATTGGGGCCAGTGGGCTGTGGGAGGTGAGGGTTCTCTTCTTTGACTTTCCTCTCAGACGGTGGTGAGAAAGTGCCTTGGCTTTCTGGGAAGTAACATAAAAGAAGTTGAAATATTTACTGTACAGCCTTAGTCCTCAACTCTAGGGACTGTGGGGATGACAGTTTGGTCTTTTACAGTAGAGACCTAAAATATATATTTTTTTAAATAGAGGGAAAGGAAGACAGGGAGAAAGAGGGAGAGACAGGGAGACAGGGAGAAAGAGAGACACCGACCTCCACCCTGAGGACTGTGGATGTGACAGCCTGGTCCCCTATAGCTGACCCCTGATTTTTTTATTTTTAAAAAGAAGGAGAGGGAGAGAAGATAGGGAGAAAGAGGTAAAGAGAGAAGGACCACAGCACCAAGCTTTCCTTCAGTGCAATGTGGGCTGGACTCAAACCTGATCCATGTACCTGACAAAGCAGATCATTATACAAACGACAGACACCTTGACTTATGAGCTGCATTATTTCCCTAGTGTAAGGAAAATTCAAAGCCACAACTCTCAGATAAAGAAGTGTCTCTGCATATTAGCCACCAGGGCTAGAGAGAGCCAAGATAGAAAGTTGAACTATAGAATTTTTTTTTTTTTGAAGGTGATGAGAAAGGTGTTCAAAAAGATTCAGGGAATGTTTTTCTGGAAGAATCCAGACTGGAAGCAGGAGAGAGAGAGAGAGAAAGAGAGATAGAGAGAGAGAGAGAGAGAGAGAGAGAGAGAGAGAGAGAGAGATTGAGAGAGAAAGATAGTCACTAAGCTCATTGAGACAACAAAGCTGTAACTTCATCCTTTGGAGTAGCTTAACAATTGAACTGTCTCTTCTGTATGAAACTCTTTTTTGAGCTAAGGAACTTCAAGATAATGTTTGTCTAGAAGTCTCAGGAGATATATTACACTGTCTGCTCAGTGACATGAATGTGACCCCTACCTGCTGGCTAGAATATACGAACCTGAATATGAACATAGTGTATGACCTTGACCACTACATCCTCTGGTGACCTGGAGTGCTGGATGCTCTGTCCTGATGTGTTAGGGAAATATTCTGTACCTATATTTTTCTTACCAGAATTATGTTAGTAGAAATGAGAGACTTCTATGTCTGCGGAGGGATGGGAAGAGTCAGAGTTCGGAATTGGAGCAACCAGCCAAGGAACAACAAGGAGAAGGAAGAAAGTGGTGGGAGAGAAATCCTTTATTTAAAAACCAAGTTACTCAGCCAGTGATTTTCAGAATTGTTTTTGCCATTACTGTGTCAGAAAAAGAAGTATTATGCTGAAGGAGAACTCTCTTGATCCCTCTTCCTCAGTCAAGCCTCCTATTGACAGATTCTGCTCAGGAATCATTGTTTCTGTTGCAACAGTTTATCACAATGTAGGTGCATGACCACAGGGCTGAGTGCATCAGCAGTGGAGACAGGCAGAGGGACACCCACCAGTGAACAAAAATCCCTACCCTTCTCTGCATCTGCAGACATTGTGGGATAGCAAGGCAGGGGCTGGGCTGGACTGGGAACCCCTTTCAGACTGTGATGCAGGTTCCAAAGGGGATGGGCCAGACTCTAAAGCCACCATCTCATGGATGTTTGGGAGGGTGTGGTGATGATATCTGTGTAGCCAAGTGCTCTACAGACATTTGTGGGAGGTTCTATGTCCATATGACATAGATGATCCAGACCACACTGAAGAAAAGTTTGATGCTATAATCTCTCTCTCTCTCTATCTATCTCTCTATCTCTCCCTCTCTCCCTCTCTCTCTCTCTCTCCAAAGGGTCACTCACCTTTGTATAAATGTCTACCTCTAGAGAAAGAGAAAATAAGAGATTACAGGACTGTCTCTGTCTCTATCAAGAGAAAGAGAGGAGAGAAAAGTAAAAGGAATTAAAATGATATGAGTCAGGCTTGAGGAACCAGTTTCCTGCACTGGCATCTCGTCTCTATATCCTTTTCCGTTCTTGAGCTTAGATCTGCTGAGTTCCAGGATCTCTCTCCCAGTTTGTGTGGCAGCCTTTCATGAATCTCACTCTTCAAGCATTGAAAACAAACCATATCCTATACTGTTCACCTCTTGTATTCACACCTATATCTATATTGCACTTGGTTATTGATATATTTTAAAGGAAAGCAAATAATGAGGGTCTTATCTCTCAGTTAGTTGAAGGATAGAATGAGAAAGACAGCAATACTGTTTCCCAGACTATATAGTGTCCATGTGAATAAAGAGAAAGGGTACAAGTGTGAAATGGTTGTGTATAGTATGCCAGTTTCTAAATCCAAAATCTATAGGTTAAAATAGTGTTTGAGAACAATGGTCCATTTTAATTGCCATCAGGATTATTGTAGGGGCTCAGTGCTCAAATTTCTCAGCAACTAGTTTCCCTCTTTCTCTCTCTCTTCATCTTGATTTATCCCTTCCTTCCTTCCTTTTTCCTTCCTTCCAAAAGAGATCAATTTAGAGGGAGTGTTAGGGAGAAAGAGTGATACCTGTTTTGTTTTTCCACCACTCTTGAAGCTTCCCCCTGTGGGTGTGGACTGAGGACTTTAATCAGGTTCCCTGCAAATGGTGTGCACTCTATTGGATGTACCACCATCAAACTCCAAGAACAATGATCTTGAAGTCATGCTCATAAATAGAATCTGCCACAGGAAGTGGTGGGTGGGATGGGGACAGTTTGGATCTGATGAGTAGACAGTGTACTTCCACTTTCATACTCAACATTATATTTATATTTTAATATTGAATGTGCCCACACTATTTTATATCTTAAGAGAAAAAAATACCAAGAAAAACATCTGCTACACATAGAGACAATGGGATATGATTCATCACCAGGCATAAATAAACTATAAGCTTTGCAGAGTGATGGTGTACAACTAAGTGCATAATACTTAGAGGAAGAAGTCTATATTCTGTGATTTCAATTAAGGGTATTTTGGGGAAGAAAGGCAAAGGTATAAAGATAACAAAAGACCATTGGCTTCCAAGGGCTTGAGAAGGAGTTTTTAAATTTTTATTTATAAAATGTAAATATTGGTTAGTCAGGTATTAGCGCAGTGGGTTAAGTGCATGTGGCACGAAGCACAAAGACTGGTGTAAGGATCACAATTCGAGCCCCTGGCTCCCCACCTGCAGGGGGGGTCACTTCACAAGCTGTGAAGCAGGTCTGCGGGTGTCTATCTTTCTCTCCCCCCTCTGCCTTCCCCTCCTCTCTCCATTTCTCTCTGCCCCATCCAACAACGATGACATCAATAACAACAACAATAATAATCACAACAATAAAACAACAAGGGTAACAAAAGGGAATAATAACTAGTTTAAAAAATGGAAATATTGACAAGACAGAATGCCCACCCCAAGAGTTCCATATCCAATCCCCTCTCTTGATATCTTCCCTATTCTTTATCCCACTGGGAGTATGGACTCAGGATCATTATGGGTGCAGAAGTTGGAAGTTCTGGCTTCTGTAATTCCTTCCCCGCTGAACATGGGCATTGGCAGGCTGATATATACTCCCAGCCTGTCTCTCTCTTTTTCTAGTGGGGCAAAGATCTGAGAATGCAGGCCTCCAAGACACATGGTAGGTTCCTCTGCCAAAGGAAGTTGGGTTGGCATCATGGTATCATTTGTAACCTGGTGGGTGAAAAAAGAGTTAAGACATAAAGCTGAACAAACTATTGATTAATCATGAACCTAAAGGCAAGACTATTTCAATGAAGATTTGGGGTTTCCATTTTGGAAAAAGCTAGTAGGTCTATTTTAGGTATATTCTAAGGTATATTCTATTCTTTGCTAATTTTCTCCTGAGCCTGACATCTAATATGCAGGTGGACTCAGGTTATTGTCTTGGGAGATGGTATTATAGTTGGAAAAGGGCTAGAAATCTGGATCAGGGGAGAGTAGCTCCCAAATATTGGGAAAGTATATAGATATTGTTAACTGTAAACCCCATCAATGTGATATGGGGCCCATATTTTTATATAGGCTGAGTACATGCTTTTTTTTAGGGTAATAAAACTTCAGTGTATGATATTATAATGCTGGTTATATATATATATATATATATTTAATATTTCTTTATTTTATTTTATTTATTTATTCCCTTTTGTTGCCCTTGTTGTTTTATTGTTGTAGTTATTATTGTTGTTGTCATTATTGGATAGGACAGAGAGAAATGGAGAGAGGAGGGGAAGACAGAGAGGAGGAGAGAAAGATAGACACCTGCAGACCTGCTTCATCGCCTGTGAAGCGACTCCCCTGTAGGTGGGGAGCCGGGGTTCGAACCGGGATCCTTATGCCAGTCCTTGTGCTTTGCGCCACCTGCGCTTAACCCGCTGCGCTGCTACAGCCCTACTCCCATACTGGTTATATTTTATATCATTATCTGTTTTCCTCAAACCATGAAGTATACAGTACCAAGAGTGAGCCCTACTATAAGCCATAGGATATGGGTGGTCCTGGCATCTATATGGGTTCACCCGTGATATCAAACATGCCTATTTAATGGGAGAGTGTGTTAATGTTGGAACCTGTGCATTAATGGGAATGGAACTATCTTCTATGTCTCAGTATATGCCAACCTAAAACTAACCTATCAAAAGTGTTGAGGTTGGGGCCTAGTACTGGCATATGGATTTGAGTGCATGTGTTAACATTGTTTAAGGACCTGGATTCAAGCAGTTGGTTCCTAGTGGCAGGGGGAAGCTTCCCTAGTGGTGAAACAGTGCTACAGGCATCTCTTTCTTTCTCTTCCTCTATCTCCCCACCTCTTTCAATTTTTCTGACTCTTTCCAATAATTAAACAGAATAATTAAAAATTATTTTTTTAAAATAAACATCAAGTTCCCCACTAGGAAAAGAGAGAGACAGGCTGGGAGTCTGGATCGACCTGTCAATGCCCATGTTCAGTGGGAAGCAACTACAGAAGCCAGACCTTCAACCTTCTGCACCCACAATAATCTTGGGTCCATACTCCCAGAGAGATAAAGAATAGGATAGCTATTAGGGGATGGGATGAGATGCGGAGGTCTGGTGGTAAGAATTGTGTGAAGTTGTACCTCTCTTATCCTGTGGTTTTGTCTATGTTTCCTTTTTATAAATAAAAAGTTTTAAAAAAGAAAAAAGCGTCAAAGTACTAAAATCATTTAAAAAATCAACATATAACCACTTAGAACTGTTGTAGGACAGTTACTACTTTTCATTTTACTTTATTTTATTTACTCATTTTTTACCAGAGCACCCTCAGCTCTGGCTTATGGTGGTGCAGGGGATGGAATCTGGGCTTTGGAGCGTCAGGCATAAGAGTCTGTTTGCATAACCATTATGCTATTTACTCCTGCTCCTAGTTACTAGTATTTTATAAAACAATGACTGTAGTTGTCCTGAGGGATTGTTTATTTAACTCCCGTGTTGGTGTTGGATAACACTTTATGGCATGAGCATGTGTATCAATGTGTCCATGTCTGTTCAGCTATGCACACACACGAGCCAATAACTCAAAATAGATTTAGTCTCACACTCTGAAGAAGTAAGTCTCTCATGCAATACAGGTTAGTTCTTTCAGACATGGCTCTACTACCCTCAATGAATCAATTTCACTGCGGGAGGCTTTCCTAGAAGTTTCAGTTTCTAATGATCATCTAATTTGTTTTAAGCTAGCCAGCAGTTCTGTAATCAGACTTTGTTTTGGAGGTTTTGCTTTTAAAAATTCACTGACTATTTCTGTAAATCTTGGGAGCTGACAGAACTGGCAAGATGTTAAGAACGATCCATAAAAATACCAATAGAGGATATTCTTCTAGAAAAGAAATAGATCTTTGGAAGATTCTGCCTGGGTTAGTTAGTGCTCTTCCTGGAACACTCATAAAAGATTTCAGAACTGTTCCTGTTAGTGGCTTGGTCCTCAGCATAGCATTGAAGTTTCAACAGGAATTTTAGTCTCACCTTAATACAGTGATAATAGTATTCCAATAACCTCAGTTCTTTGATTGGAAAAGGAATGTCAGGAAGATTCGTTGTTATTTTCATGAGGGGTTGGTTCATAATCATTGGGATTATGCTTTGATTATTTTTTATTTTGATTCATTTATTATTGGACAGAGTCAGAGAGAAATTGAGAGGAGAGGTAGATAAAGAGGGAGAGAGACAGAGAGATACCTTCAGCCCTGCTTCACCACTCATGAAGCTTTCCCCCTTCAGGTGGGGACCAGTTTGAACCTTGGTGGTTGTGCATTGTTGGTGTGCACTTAACCAAGTGTGCCACCACCTGATCCTGCTTTGAAATTATTTTTCCATTTCTAGAATATGGACTATAATGCAAGAAGTGCCCTGCTTTACATAAAATCACTTGGGAAATTTCTCCAGAATTCTTCTCTGGGAGTCCTGGGTATTGACTTGCACTTTGTGTTTGTTTCTTTGCATTCTTTCCTGTTGGTATGCTTCTAAAAACCCCTTCTGTTTCATTAGTTTAGTCCCCCCTGCTTAACGCTATTCTTTTTACATAACCACTTCATTCTATTTACATAACCGTTGTAAACAAGCACCACCCTCCCTCCAGGGCATTGGTGGTTCAGTGGTAGAATTCTTGCCTGCTCCACCCCCTCTCCTTGTCACACCCTGATTTTCACCAGTCACTTTTCTCTCCACCCTCTCTATGTCACATCCTGTTCCCACCCTACTGGGCTAGTATATTTATAAGGACAAGATTGTAGTTTTTAGTTTGGCTTAGCTCGGCTTAGATTGTGCTGTGTCCAGCATAAGTAAAGAGATACTGCCTACAGCTCAACCATGAGTCCCTGATCTTCTGTTACCCGCCCGTGAAGCCAGCCCGGCGAAAACAACATATGGCGCCTACAACGTGGGACCGGACCTGCGCAACTCCCAGATAAGTGAAGACTTTGCCTACCTATGCACTATGGTCTTCTCTTCTACTTATGAAGAGGTTTGCCAAAGCCTCTACTGTTTCATCATGAGACAGTTACTCTGTCTCTGGAACATTTTGCTCTGGGCCACACTTTGTTTCCCTGACCTGGAACTTTGGTTTCTTGTGACCCTAATCATAGAGCTTGGGAGATGCACTGAGATTTCTCCTTGGACTTTCTGGATTCCCTCTCCCATGTTTCCTGAGGAAAAGGACTACATTTTGCTCCGGGCCACAATTTGGTTCTTTATGACCATGATCGTAGACCTTGGGATATGCATGGGGATTTCCACTGGGACTTTCTGGACTTCTTCTCGAATGTTTCCCATGGAGAAGGACTACTCTAATTTGAGGAGCGTTCTCCAGTACTCTGGCAGTCCCCAAGAATGGAGACACGTGGTTAGTTCTACTCTCCTGATTGGATTCTTTCTTCGATGGGAAGACACTTTTAAAAATGGGTGCCTGAAGCAATCCAGCAGGAACAGTCAGAAGCACCCTAAATGGAATTTCGAGGAGCTTTTTGGACTAGGATGCCCTCCGGGGACTCTTGATGCTACATGATGAAATGACTACAACACACCCCTGGAAACCAATGATGTAACCTGGCATGACCTGAAAAAACAGATTGACAGACTCCAAAGATCACTCTCTACAGAAAAGCAGAATTCTGGTGGCCAACATTCCCCATCGAGACAGACATGCAGCATTTTATCCCTTGGCATTTTCTTCTGTGGTCAGCTACTTTGGACTGACACCTCCATCGGACTTACTGGTACACGCTGCTGTGTTTCTCAAAGACTAACTTCAGCCAATTGCCTTGAAACTTTATAGACCATGTCCCGTCACCTGCAGGCTCTGTTCCCAGAGTCAGAAAACTCTCCTTCCTTATTAGGTTATGCCCACAGAGGCTGGAAATGCTCTTTGAGGCAAGAGATGCCCCCAGAGGCATGAAGCGCTCCTAGAGGCAAGAAACGTTCCCCTTGGCATCACACTGGTTATTGCTGCTCACCTATTTTGTTTTCCATGTCTTATGCCAGTGCTTTTGAAAACGCCTGTACGATATAGGTTTCTGTTCACCCCACAATCCTGATACTATGGCCATTAGTTAAAAAGAAAGGGGGAATTGTTGGTATGCTTCTAAAAAACCCCTTCTGTTTCATTAGTTTAGTCCCCCCTGCTTAACACTATTCTTTTTACATAACCACTTCATTCTATTTACATAACTGCTGTTAACAAGCACCACCCTCCCTCCAGGGCATTGGTGGTTCAGTGGTAGAATTCTTGCCTGCTCCACCCCCTCTCCTTGTCATACCCTGATTTTCACCAGTCACTTTTCTCTCCACCCTCTCTGTATTGCATCCTGTTCCCACCCTACTGGGCTAGTATATTTATAAGGACAAGATTGTAGTTTTTAGTTTAGCTTAGCTTGGCTTAGATTGTGCTGTGTCTAGCATGAGTAAAGAGATACTGCCTACAGCTCAACCATGAGTCCCTGGTCGTCTGTTACCCGCCCGTGAAGCCAGCCTGGTGAAAACAACACTTTCCCTCACATTTCCTACTGAAAAGAACTTTTCCTCAGTTTATTGGGAGACTAGTGGTTTTCAGTAAAGTTGTTGATACATAGGTATAGGTTCTCCTCTTCATGTGACACGTGTCTTCAAGACACACTCTCTTTTTCCTCTCTCAACCCCACACTGTCCACTCCATCCCCAGAATCCTTTGCTTTGATGTAATAAGCCACACCTAGCCCATGTCTCCCCTTACTTTTTCCCTTACTGCCCTTGCTTCTTAAGTTGCACATATGATTGAGATCATCTAGAGATTCTTTTTCGTTACATTTTTTAATTATTGTCTTTATTTATTTATTGAACAGAGACAGCCAAAAATTGAGAGGGAAGGGAGAGGTAAAGAGAGAGACAGAGAGGGGCCAGGTGGTAGAATGCCTGGTTGAGCGCACATGTTACAGTGCACAAGGACCCAGCTTTAGGCCCCTGTTCCCACCTGCAAGGGGAAAGCCTTGCAAGTGGTGAAGTAAGGCTGCAAGTGTCTCTCTGTCTCTCTCCCTCTCTCTATCCCCCTTCCTTCTTGATTTTCAGTTTCTCTATCCAATGAATAAATAAAGATATTTTTAATATTTATTTATTTATTTTCCCTTTTGTTGAGCTTGTTTTATTGTTCTAGTTATTATTGTTGTTGTTATTGATGTCATCGTTGTTAGATAGGACAGACAGAAATAGAGAGAGGAGGGGAAGACAGAGAGGGGGAGAGAAAGATAGACACCTGCAGACCTGCTTCACCGCCTGTGAAGCGACTCCCCTGCAGGTGGGGAGCCAGGGGCTCGAACCAGGATCCTTCCACCGGTCCTTGCACCTGTGCCACATGCACTTCACCCGCTGCGCTACCGCCCAACTCCCATAAAGATAAATTTTAAAAAGTATATATACTTGAAAAGAAAGAGAGAGAGAGATACCTACAACCCTACTTCACCATTGATGAAGGTTTCCTCCTGCCTGTGGTGATCAGGAGCTTTTACTGGGATCCTTGTGCATGATGGCATGTGCAATCAGCCAGGTGCACCACCTCCAGGCCCCATCCAGGGTAAGCTCTTCTTTGTCAAAAATGTGTCAGCTGGTACACTGGAGGTGTGTGACTGACAACATTGCGAATTATCCCTCTCCGTCCCCTATTGTTGTTCCCGATGCTTCTACCCAGTCTGGGGGCCTTGACGCAGATGAAAAGCTGTCTTTATTCTCCAGTCACTAGGCCGTGTCCGAAGCTATTTCATCTAGACAAGAATAAGCTGCGAATAACTTTGTCATGCATGTCTGTCTGGTTCTTGCCCCAAGAGCCACCAATATTTGCTTTCTAAACAACGGTGCTAGGAGGTATCGCAGGCATGTTTTAATGAATGCAGAGCCTATTTTTATAACACTTTTTACTTTTCCACGTACCTCCTCGAGTACCATTTCATTTCTTAGAGCAGGCTAAGGAATATGGTTCATTTAGACTGGAGTTATTCCATCTGTATTTCATTCTCTCTCAAGGGAGGCAGTAATTACTAGAGAAGATACTGGAGAATGCAGGTGAGGCTGCTAAGTCAGATGGAAGGTGTCGGTATATAAGACTTAAGCTTCTAACCATGACATATATTTGGACAGAGAAGTATCAAGACACTAATTTGATTAATATGCACCTGTGAAAATGTGTGTATGAATGCACTTACACAGATAGGAGGAATCTGTATCAATGTAGATAAGAAATGTACACATAATATAACTGTGACAATATTGGATTAAACCTTGGATCTAATCATTGAAACCATGGTAGAGATGGGAGTTTATAATCTTAAAAATGGGAAGAATGAAAAAAAAATAGGGTGTTAAACTAATGTATTATGTTGGGGGAAATCTTAATTTATACAGATTTCTACAATCATTTGGGAAGGTTAGGATTTTATTCCACCCATCTCATTCTCTACCCAGTTGTGTCATCTTAATTTTTACTCATTTGGTGTCCTGTCCACCTCAATCTACGTGGATGGGCTGTCTGCAATAGTACTCATGGAGTACATTTCATGGTTACAGTCTACCAGATCTAAACTAGGGCCTTCAGAAGCGTATTCTGCCTTGTCTCACTCTCTTGTGCTCCTGTGCACTGCTGTATCTCTCTCTCTCTCTCTCTCTCTCTCTCCTTTATCTCTCTCTCCTCTCTCCTCTCCTCTCCTCTCCTCTCCCCTCCCCCTCCTCTCCCCCTCTCCTCCTCTCCCCCTCCCCTCCTCTCCCCTCCTCTCCCCTCCTCTCCTCTCCCCTCCTCTCCCCTCCCCTCTCCTCTCCTCTTCCCTCCCCTCCCCCTTATCCCTTCCCTTCCCTTCTCTTCCCTTCTCTTCTCTTCTCTTCTCTTCTCTTCTCTTCTCTTCTCTTCTCTTCTCTTCCCTACACACACACACACACACACACACACACACACACACACTTCGAAGCACATATTCCAGGAGGAAAAGATGTTTAATACAATCTGAATAAGACCTGCTGTGAAACCCAGCCTCTCTGACTGAGGACACAGCTTATGCACAAAAGTAAGAAAAGCAAGTGTTTGCTTTTGCAACCTATTAAGAACTTGAGGTTGCTTGTTGCATGGTATTATTGTAGCAATAATTGACTGATACACCTTGGGCACTCTCTTACTGTACTTGGCACTAGGAACCTGCTGTTTAGAGTAGGGGATTCCTGAAGAGGATCTGCTAATGAATAGACTCCTGTCAATTAAGGAGAGGGAGCATTAGCCCAGCTGAATGCAGTGTGTTACAACTAACTTGGGAAAAGATCCAAGTACTTTGAAAAAAAGCAGTAAGCTTTGTTATACATTGCTGTCTCTAGTGGCTAAAATATAAATCTTCTAATTAAGCAGCATGGGTGGAGGGAAATAGAAAGGGATATAGAGGGCAGAGACACAGAGAGGGAGAGACAGCTGCAGCACTATTCAACCCCACATGAAACTTCTCTCCTGCAAATGAGGACTGGGGGCTTGAGTCCAGACCCTCATGCATAGTAGCATGTGTGCTCTCTGGGTAAATTCCCATGAGAGCAATCTTAATCTGGGAAAATACAATGTGAGTGCCCTAGAGATAGAGATACATAGAACTAGGAGCTGCCAGTGGTGTACCTGGTTAAGTGCTTATGTTAAAATGCACAGGGATCTGGGTTTGAAACCCTAGTACCCACCTGCAGGGGGGAAGCTTTGCAAGTGGTGAAGCTGTGTTGTAATTGTCTCTCTGTCTCTTCCCCTTTATCTCCCCTCTCCCCTCTAAATTTCTGAATGTCTCTATTCAACAAATAAAGATAAGAAAAAGGATATGCATAGGACTTTGATAGGAGATATTCCCAGGAAGCAAGAGGTTATGCTGCCACTTCCTTACAGTACGGACTTTTGCACCTGCTTGTACATAGTGACAGGGTCTCTGCTACACTTCAGCGGCAATAACAAACACGAGGAACAACCATTTCTTTCAACAGAGTAATGACTTCTTGCTAAATAGAGGCCTGTAAGGGTAGTTCACATCCTTCTCTTGGCACTGGCCACTTTGGCAGACAAAGAAAGAGTGCAGAGAGTAGGAAGACTTGCCAGTTCACCATCAGTGACTGGCTGAGGAATTGTCCCTGTTAAATCATGTGTTTCTTGTGTCACTGTGGGAGAGTCCTTGAGTGGTAGCCTAAGAGGGAATCCCTGAGGTCTTCCCTGATGTCAGTTATGTCATCAGACCTCACTTCCCACCTGATTTCCCAACCCCTCCCCACCCAGTCCTTCAATCCCTACCTCCCTGGTGTTTTGAAGTATTCGGGGATCACCTTTCATGTGTGCATAGGAAGGTTTATGGGCTGGCAACATAGTTTACTAGGATGGTGTGCTGTTTGGCCAGACTTCACCCCAGTGCCCACCACACTGAGGAATTCTTCAGAGATGTGGGCTTTCTTGCTAGTAACCCAGATCCGCAAATCCTGGAAAAGCATTCTTGTAATATTGGATATATGTATGGCATCACTCCTTATATGGTCACTCATATACAGCATTCTAAAATGTACATATTCTGTAGTTAGGTATAGTATTGTGCATATAAGTAAAAAAAAAATAGCATTAGACATGAACATAGGTTATTTTCTTTGTGTGAGTAGCCATCACTCTGCAGTCACAATTGTACTAACTCCAGCCCACTATTTTTATTTACACACATAGAAAGAGAAAACAGGGGGCTGGCTGGTGGCTCTCCTGGTTGTACACGTGTCACAATGTGTAAGGACCCAGGTTCAAGGCCCCAGTCTTCACCAGCAGAGGGAAAGCTTTGCAAGTGGTGAAGCAGTGTTGCAGGTGTCTCTCTCCCTCCCTATCTCACCTTGCCCTCTTGATTTCTGACTGTCTCTAGCCAATAAATAAAGATATTTAAAAAAAAGAAAGAGAAAACAGATCACAGTCCTAACTTTCCCCTATACCATTGGGATACTTCCATGTGGTTCTGGGGTTTGTACCTGAACCTATCACATGACAAAGCACATGCCTTATCTACTGAGCTATCTGTCACCCAATAGATAAGTTGTATTTGCTGTCTCTAAGTTGAGATATGATTAATTTTCAAGATAGTGTATAACTTAGGAGGTGTGCCAATCCTCACCTCTTAAAGATGTGTGTCTCCATACTCTGCTCACCACTAATGTTCAAGTGTTCTTCCTCCAAAGGCCAATGGACACTTGCACCCTTCAATCCTCCTTCCACCCTGTTAGTAGCTACAGACAGAGTCCATGAGTTTGTTGACCTTTGACTTCCTTGTAAAAAAACATGTTTTCACTGATGATAAAGAGCAGGTAGAGGAGAAAGACCCAGAACATGGCTCTAGTATCTGTGGCATTGCAGATTGAACAGAGAACCAGTGCTCGCTTATGTAATATATATATTTCTATATAAATATACATATATATGTATACATACGTATATATACATACATATATATATATTGCATCTTTACTGTCTTGAATGGAAGCTTGAGTGTATTTCTAGAATCAACAGATCTGTGTGATGGTGGATTTTGTTTTTTATTTTATTTTTATTGGTTGCATAATATTGATTTACAAAAATTATAAGATGACAGGGGTACAACTCCACACCATTCCCACCACCAGAGCTCTGGATCCCCAGTCTCTCCACCATAAGCTACAGCAGTTCTCCCAAGGTTGCCTATGCGTGTTAGCTAGTATTTCTACAACTGTCTATATTTGTGTACATTTGCCTGTTTTTAAAAGTCCGATCTTCTCTTCCTTTCCAAGTCACACAAACATTTATTACTACATCCAAACGTCCCTCCCTTTTTCCTCTTCTCTCTCTTGGTAGATTTGGAGTTCAGAACCTTCTGGTCATCTTCCTCCTATTACTCCCCTCTCACTGGGAGTATAGATCCTAATTCTTTTTGGGGGGTGCAGAAGGTGGGATATCTGGTGTCTTTAATTGCTTCTCCACAGGACTTGGATACTGTCAGGTGGATCCATACCCCCAGCCTGTTTCTATACTTCCAAGCTGGGGTAGGGCTTTGGAAAGGCGAGATTCCAGTATATATTGGTGAGGTCATCTGCCCAGGGAATTCAGGTTGGCATCCTGATAGCATCTCCAACTTGGTGACTGAAAGGTGGCAAGATGTAAAGCAGGGGAAAATGATTAAAGAACAGGAAAGAAAACATAGGAATAGAGCAGAGGAGAACAGAGATCTTAGGATGGAAAGAAACTAGGATGCTTATTTTAGGCATATTCCTAGAGGACCATTATTGTAGGTTTTTTCTTGAGTTCGATAGCTTTGATAGTTTGATAACATGGAGTTAAACAAGAATATTGTCTGAGAAGATGATGTCAGAGTAGAGAAAAGGGCTAGAAAATTGGAATAGGGCAGAAAGTAGTTCTCATTTTTGAAAAAAAATAAGTGAATAAAATTAAGTGTTAACCCCGTCTATGTGACCCAGGTCCTATGTTTATTTTTATTTAGCACAAGAGCCTGTGTAACCTCTGAATCCCTATTGGTCTGGCTTGCAGTTCATGGTCGCAGCTGGGAACATTGTAGGCTTCACGCACTTCAGGACCTATCTTCCAGGAGTGGCAGAGTAGGTTGACCCAGTCTTCCTTGAGATTTGGGCAGTTTCTACCATTCCTGTTCTGCATTGAGGGAAAAGTCCTGTAGAGGCCTACAAGAGGGCTTAAGGTTCCTGATGGAAGTGACCATTGATGGTAGAGAGAGGGATCCATTAGAGGTGTAGGTCCATCATATATCTGTCGAAATCCAAGAATTCCCTTCTAGGGCCCCAAATGCTGAGGTTTTGTGATATTCACCAAAAAGGCCATTATTAAGTTAGTCTGTCTTGGGCTCTTATCCAACTTTTGTAGTCCTCTCTTTAGCTGGCAACCTTAGACTTCCTGTCAGTTGTTTAAGCATTGAGTGTCATTTGTTGTTCCCAACCATAATTAAGTTTAGGGCATCATGACAGTAGTTTTCACAGGGGAGAGATTTGCATGTTTGTTATGTTTTGGCACCCAACAGATAAAAGTTAAAAAGGAAATAATTTCAAGAGGAAATTACATTAAATTCACTGTATCTGTATCTCCTAACACTCAAGGGCTGAAGGATGGAAGGCTATATTCAAGAAAATTTACATCAACACTTCAGGGTTGAATGGTGAAGCATCAAGATATTACCCAATCCTGGAAACAACTGAAACACAGTGTAGAAAATGAGCAGGCAGTCAAGAATGATAAGATGCTATAGATATGGCATGGTGATCAGGTTGGAACTTTGAGTAGGCCTGGTCATCTCCTTCTGTTCTGATCGCAAAGGCCAATAGAACAGCCACTGTGTCTTTCTGTTGTATTGACGGCTTCCAGTACAGACCCTGGCATGAAATAAGCATTCCCCCACTGTTCCTAAATGAATAAATGACAGGTTTTGTGACTGGAAAGCTCCGTGTTGACAAATAATCATAATGTCTTGAGCAAAGGAACCAGAGATGGCAGTGATCGCCCCGGAGAGAATTCTCTGCAAGCCCAAAGGGGGCTTTCTGTGGAACCTAGAGCAGACTCATTGCTGAGGCTGCACTCTGCAGAAACGACAAGGGTAATTTTAGGTCATCAAGATGTCATTTCCCTAAATGGAATAACTAGTCTCTTGCTGGTTGGAAATCAAGAGTATTCTTGTCAGAGAGCTTTCAGTTTGGATCCTGGTGATGGCTTTGCTGGTTTGGAGCTGAAGCTTTTAGCCCTCATTCTATAAGCACCGGATTTGGATCCACATTTAAAATGGAAAATGCTATTTAAAAATATCTGATAGCCCAGGAATGTTCATCTTAGCATCTTCCCTCAAAAGCAAGGGCTGGGCTGAGTTCTTCTCCACTGGAAACAGCTTTTTACTGACAGAGCGTACAAAGGCTGATTGTCTCTTCTATAAGGGCCATGATCTTCCCATCTCCTAATAGGTCACTTTTTAGAAGGCATTGTTCCAATCCAGCTAATTTTAGTCTGATCATTTTTTTTCCCCATCAGGCCTCTAAAAGACATCCATTTTGAAACCTCAATTCCATTTTGATTTTTTTTTTCTGCTTCATGTCTCATCAGATTTCTCCCCCTTTCAGTATTCGAACAGAGACCGGTAAAGTAGGTTCATACATGTAGGCATGTAATTTGTGTGTATATATACACTTGTAGATTTACATCAAAAAACTATACATGCATATAGGTTATCCTTAATAAGATGAAAGGAATTGGATGGATTCATTTGCTTATAAAAAGTGAGAATGCTAGTTATATTTTAGTTATATTCCAAAGGGTCTATGGCTATACTAGTTTTTTTTTTTTTTTCACTGGAATCTAATATGCAGGTGGATCCTAGTTATTGTCTGGGGAGATGATATATAAATAAAATATGCCTTCTAGCTATCTACAGAATGGAGACCCCCCAACTCTTCATCTGCACTACTCCAGCCTTTCGGTTTATGATTAGTCAACATTTTGTTTGGCTTTATATGTTAACTCTCTTTTCAGCCACCAGGTTCTAGATGCTAGCATGATGCCAACAAGACTTCCCTGGACAGACAACCTCATCAATGTGTCCTGGTGCTCCTATTCCCCAGAATCCCGCCCCATTAAGGAAAGAGAGATGCAGACTGGGAGTATGGGTCGACCTATCAACACCTGTTCAGCAGGGAACAATTACAGAAGCCAGACCTTCCACCTTCTGCAACCCACAATGACCCTGGGTCCATACTCTCAGAGGGTTAAAGAATAGGAAAGCTGTTAAGGGAGGGAATAGGATACAGAGTTCTAGTGGTGGGAATTGTGTGGAGTTGTACCCCTCTTATCCTATGGTTTTTTTCAGTGTTTCCTTTTTTATAAATTAAAAAAAAAGTGAGAATGCTAGTTTAGTATCCAGGACAACCCAGAATAAGTATGCTCAGTCTTTACCTAGTCATTTTTATTTCTACTTGAATTGAACAGAATATTTTATCTCTAGTTAAGACCTCTTTTGCAGCTGGTTAATGTGATGAAATCTTTTTTAATTTCTTTATTTGGGGATTAATGGTTTATAGTCGACAGTAAAATGCAATAGTTTGTACATGCATAACATTTCTACATAACAATACAACCCCAACTAGGTCCTCCTCTGCCATACTGTTCCAGGATCTGAACCCTCCCCTGCCCCACACACCCCAGATTCTTTTACTTTGGTGCAATATACCAACTCCAATCCGTTTCACTTCAATTCAACTTGTAGGTACAATCAGAATGGATATCACAAATAAATCTCAGTGACAGGGGAATGCTCTAAATGAGAGTGCATGGGATCAGAATAAAATTATCTTTTAGGAAATATGGAGGTTGTATAGTGGTTTACACAACAAATTCTTATGACTGAGACTCTGAGGTCCTTGGCACTACCATAAGTCACAGCCAAGTAATGCTCTGGTCATCTTTCTTTCTCTCTTTCCTCATTATCATCCTTTCTAACCTCCACTCCATTCAAGAGAACCAAATGTCCATTTAGATTGAACGTCACTGTTGACGTGCCTCTGGCTCAACAGTTGTCTGTCATCTCTTCTGAAATGTTTCTCTGATTCATTGTATCTGTAGGGAGAGCTCCTTGTTCTGAACTCAACTCTTGCTTATTCATGTCTCTGTATTCTTCATAGGCTACCTTGATACATTTCTTTAAATACATAATAGTTATTACATATGGCTGCAGTCTAACTTTTTTTTTCTTGTAATTTCAAGGGATACATTTTCCCAGCCACAGAGAAAGATTACACATAGTAGGTGTTTTATCAGCATGTTTTTTTATTCCCTACTAGATCACCTTGACAATTCCATTTTTAAATGTCTGGTTGTGCTTTCTCCATTTCTTGTAACCTTTAGTTAAATGCCTCCTCTCCTAGGCAGCCCATTTAGGATGACCCCTTAGGGCCTTGCTGAAGAGTAAATTTGTTTTATTTCAAGATAGCAAACAATATTTGTAACTTTGGATAGACATTAAAATAACTGCCTAGCTGAAAGTCTCAATAGAGCCACGAATATTTGTGAAATGATTAATGATTTCTCAAAACATTTCACTCTCAAGATATTATTTTGTTTAACTAAACAGTCATTTACAAAATGATGGCCAAGTATCACCCCATACTAGCAAAAAGTAAAATGTCTGAACATTTTGAATATTACAGAACAGTCAGTAGTCAATGGACACTGGAAACCAATGTTTTATTTTTCCTGACACCAAGCACAGTGAGGATTTATGTCATTGTTGGTTTGCTTTCCTCCAACTAGAGTGTGGATTTGAATGTTTAAAATGATTGTGTCCCATCATTTATTTTCTAAGAAATCAATGTAATACATACATATGTGTGTGTGTGTCTGTGTGCGTGTGTATGTGTGTATCATTTTGTTCCCTAATATGTCTTCCTTCTGTGTCTATATAAGAAGTTTTATCAAAGGGAATGGATTTTTTTTTAGCAAATTTGTAGCATGGTATTTTAAACAGAGTCCTTCAAATGAAATTTAAAAAGGTTGGCATGTTCAGGCTGACCTTTACACAGAATGAATCCAACTTGACATTTTCCATGCTATAAGATGAAACTTTTCCATGATTACTTCCTCTCCCCCATCCCTGCCTTAATTATCCCTGATCTCTTACACTAAAGCTTTGCTTAAGTGAACTCCGTTGTACCTACCAGTGGCCTCCCAGAAAAGCAGGTCAAAAGCAATTACTATTACAAAGTGATTGGCTTTTTCTCATTTTCTTACTGAAACAAGGACACATAGGACGCTTACTTTTATTGCCTTTCTGTGGTTCAGTCAGTTCAGAACTCAGACCCTGAGTCCAGAACATTACTTCACACAAAGAAGCTTCCCCAAATAGAGAACCATCTTTATCAGCCAAATTCTCAAACCTTCTTGGTGGAAGGGAGACCCTTTTACATAGGAAACAGGATGGGGGTTACCTTTGTCCTGAGTTAGGCAGTCTCTCTCTCTGTCTCTCTCTGTCTCTCTCTCTCTCTCTCTCTCTCTCTCTCTCTCGTGTATACCTATTGAAAAGTCTAGAATGTGACCTTACTGAAAATAGAATCTCTATAATCATAATTGGTCTTGAAGAAATCATACTGGATTTAGGCCCCTAAATCTAGAATGGGTATGGTCCCTATATTTGCTAGAAATGGAGAGGACACACAGAGATATTAACACGGTGGGAAGGAAGTTGTATGTCATAGAAGGCAAGGACTGGAATGGCATAGCTACAGAACAAGGAATACCAAAGACACAGGGGAATCTATAGGCTGAGAGAAAGTCATAGAACAGAACCTCCCTCTGAACTTATAAGCACCTTGCTCTTACACTTCTTTTGTCAGAACTCTGAAAGAATGCATCTCTGGTTTTTGCCTTTTAAAAAATTAATTATTGGTTATTTTTATGTTTACAGAGACATAAATTGAGATGAGGAGGGAGAGAAAAATAGGGAGGGAGAAAGAGAGACACCTGCAGCACTGCTTCACTACTTGTGAACCCCCCCCCCCCCCCCGCCCCATGGGCCTTGGGACTTGAGCTTGAGTCTTTGCATATGTTTCCTGTGCACTCTACTGGCACACCAACACCTGATTCCAGCTTTGGTTTTCAAACTAAAGAAGCACTCATCTTTGACCTGTTGGGTGCCAGGCAATGAACCTGGAACCTTGGGCACGTATGCCTTATGCATAACCATTATGCTCTTTCCCTGACCCATATCCCTATGTTTAAGCTGTCTAATTTTATAGTCTAGGTTAGACTACCCTGAGATGAAACTCATATACCCTTGGAAGTCCCCTGTGTTTTTTGAAGTGGGTATCATACCCACCAAACCCAGTAGTAGGTAGTAATCACTTAGGTAGTTGAAATGCATCTTGGTCAAGTCAGGGAGTTGGATCTGGTGAACTGGGCTAGTCAATACAGTGACTATATGTAGGGAATTGTGAGGATACAGTAGAGCTTGGCAAGACCCACCCCCATTGAAAATTGAGGGCCTGAGGGGCACAACCAATCCTATCAGTCTCTCTCTACTAAGAGGTCAAACAAGGAAGGACATGGCCTCCAGGGTCTGCCCCACCTATCAGCCTCCCTGCCTCACAATATCCCACTCCCTTATTTCTATGTAATCATTGTTTTCCCTGAAAGTCCCCTCCCTACTTCCCCACCCATTCCATCCCTTTGATTCTTCTTCTAGTGTTTGCCCTTCTTCCATAGCCAGTCAACAGCGTCAGGTTGAGCCTGATGTAAAGTTTCGAGACCTCCTTTGAATCTGGAGAGGTGGCAGTCCCTTTGATCACATCTGATCAATCTTCTCTCTGCCCTCAGGACCCCGCTGTGGCTGCTGATTACTGATAACCTTGCTTTCTTATTCTTTTAACCGATCAAACCCCTTGCTCAACAATTACTGGAAAAGTCCTAACCCTCCCCCAGACTCTTTGTCTCCCTACCATATATGGTCTACGACCCCTTATAAACCCTGATTTGCTGTTCAATAAACAGATTTTTGTGCAGGATACATCCCCCCGTTGATCTCTGGTGGTGCCTCTTGCTGCATAGAGAAAGTCCCAGTTGTTCACCCCTGCTGCCCTGGGACATTTCTTCTAGGTCCCCCCCCCCCATCTGGTATGCAACAGAGCTGGTAAGCTCTAAAGTTTTTGCCCGGGAAGAGGCCTCCCCACTGAAGAGTCTGACAACTATAATAAAATACAATTTGAGATAGACTTTACATGTTACATGGAACATAGATAATTATAAAGAACAGAGTGGTTATACATGCCAGGAGATAACACATATGCTTCCTAGTGAAGTCAGGGGAGGTGGGTGAGGAGGGAGTGGGCAGGAATTGTGGACAACTGAAGACTAAGAAATAGTGAAGTTTTCTTAATTGTATCACTTAAATGGGCTGAGGACATTGAAGGTTTCTAAACCGTGAGGAAATTCATTCATCATTCTTTCACTGATAATTAATAAGTCTACTTTTCCTTCCATTTCTAATATGCCAGAAGATTTAGGATACTTTATATTTATTAAAGGTAGGACAAAGAAGCTCTGGCTTTGATTCTCCCTTACACTTTTTTTTGAATGAATGACTGTCTGTTCTGGTTAGCCCACTTTAATTTGACACAATCAATGAGAGACTTGTGTGCTGTGAAACTTTTTTTTTTTTGGAACTTCACATGCCACTAGAGAGTCACTAAGAGACAGATTACTCTGGACTTCACCTCTAGAAGAACGGGTTTCCTGGAGTAACTCCTAGAGGGTCTTGCTACAACAAATTCCTAGACTTACATGTAAGTTCTGATAACAGATCTATTGTTGTTGAAGATGGAGGCATCTGCACTTGAACTCCAAGTAGATTACATCCATTCTTGCAGAGAGAGAGCCGGCCTCACCAAGTCTTTCTCTTTCACTTGAGATACATGAGCAAGTGTTTTCCTCCAACCATGATATAAAAGCATTGCCATTTTCAATAATAGAGCAGAGCCAAGTTCCAGTGGATTTTGGTTATAAAATATTTTCCTTTTAAACTCCTAACTTTCAGAAGACATTCACTAGAGGAATACTGAGCATAGTACATGGTATTTGATCACAGAAAGAATGGAAAAATGAGGATTTGCAATAGGTCTTTTTTTTTTTTTTGCAGTTTGATCTTGACAGAAAATTGACTTGTTTGCTATTGATAATGAGGCATTATCGATGTTTGGAGATGTCTTTGTATTTTAAATATATATTTCACACTCAATAATTACATCTTAAGTATATGATGATAATTGATTATCTAGGAAAGAGTAGATTAAATAAGAGAATAACACAGTATATATAGTGAATGGGCTAGTAGATTAACAAATAAGTTACAATATTTCTAATTTTATTTGTTTCTGAGAGCAAAAGTGTGATCAGAACACTGCTCTAGCATGTGCACTACCAAGAATTGAAACTAGGGCCTCATGAATACATATTTTTGCAACCAACCCAAAGATTCACCTTAATGGCCAGTACAGATCATATTTTTGTGGGTAACTGTGGCTTCAAATTGTGTTTCCACCAAGTGCTTTTCTGGATGAGAGAAAACTGCGTTGTGCTTGTTTATTTTTTTATTTCTATATTGGGGAATTAATGCTTTATATTCAACAGTAAATGCAATAATTTGTACATGCATGACATTTCTCAGTTTTCCATATAACAATACAACCCCCACTAGGTCCTCTGTTATCCTTCTTAGACCTATATTTTCCCCCCACCAACCCACCCCAGAGTTTTTTACATTGGTTCAATATGCCAGTTCCAGTTCAGGTATTACTTGTGTTTTCTCTTCTGATCTTGTTTTTCAGCTTCTGCCCAAGAGTAAGACCATCCCATATTCATCCTTCAGTTTCTGACTTATTTCACTTAACATGAATCTTTCAAGTTCCATCCAAGATAGGCTGAAAATGGTGAAGAGCTGTTGGTATGCATGAGACCCCTTCTGTTTCATTTGGTTTAAATCCCCCCTGCTTAACACTATTCTATTTACATAACCACTTCATTCTATTTACATAACCGCTGTTAACAAGCACCACCCTCCCTCCAGGGCATTAGTGGTTCAGTGATAGAATTCTCACCTGCTCCACTCCCTCTCCTTGTCACACCCTGATCCTCTCCTTGTCACACTCTGATTTTCACCAGTCACTTTTCTCTCCACTCTCTCTATGTCACATCCTGTTTCCACCCTACTTGGCAAGTATATATAAAGACAGCATTGTGAGTTTTACAGTACCTTGAGTTTAGCTTAGCTCAGCTTAGATTGTGCTGCGTCCTGCATGAATAAAGAGATACTGCCTACAGCTCAACCATGAGTCCCTGGTCGTCTGTTACCCGCCCGTGAAGCCAGCCCGGCGAAAACAACATAGCCCGGCGAAAACAACAAAGAGCACTGCCAATATTTTCTTCTAAGTATCTGACAGTTTGTGGTCTAACATCCAAGTCCTTGATCCACTTGGAATTTACTTTTGTATTTGGTGAAATATAGTGGTTCAGTTTAATTATTCTGCATGTTTCAACCCATTTTTTTCCAACACTATATGTTGAAGAGACTCTGCTTTCCCCATTTAATAGTTTGGGCACCTTTGTTAAGGAATAGATGTCCATAGGTGTGGAAGCTTATTTCTGTGTTCTTAATCCTATTCCACTGGTCAGTGTGTCTATGTATGTTCCAGTATCAAGCAGTTTTGATGACAGTGGCCCTATAATACAGTTTGAGATCTGGGAGTGTGATGACTCCAGTTCTGTTCTTTCTTCTCAAGATTGTTTTGGCAATTCTAGGTCTTTTCTGGTTCCAGATAAAAGTTTGTAGCATCTGTTCTATTCTCCTAAAATATGTGGTTGGGATCTTGATGGGAATAGCATTAAATTTGTATATGGCTCTGGGTAGTGTATTCATTTTGAACATGTTAATTCTTCCAACCCATGAACATGGAATATCTTTCCAATTCTTTGTGTCTTTTTCAATTTCCTTGAGTAGTGACTCATAGTTTTCAGTATACAAGTCTTTCACTTCTTTGATTAAGTTTATTTCTAGATATTTTATTGTTTTGTTGCTATAGTAAAAGGCATTGATTTCTGGATTTCAACTTCTAATTTAGTGTTTGCATATTGGAATGCCACTGATTTTTGAATGTTAATTTTGTAGCCTGACACCATACTGCACTGCCTGATGATTTCCAAAAGCTTCTTGCTGTATTCCTTAGGTTTTTCTATGTGTACTATCATGTCATCTTAAAATAGTGAGAGTTTGACATATTCTCTTCCAATCTGTATGCCTTTATTTCCTTGCTCCTGACTGATTGCTATGGCAAGAACTTCCCACACTATGTTGAATAGTAATGGTGACAAAGGGAATCCCTGTTTAGTACCTGATCTGAGGTGAAATACTTCCAATTTTTCACCACTGAGTATGATGTTGGCTGATGTTTGCTATATATAGATTCCACTATCTTCTGAAATTTTCCAT